>NW_028153563.1:0-42500 GCF_964211835.1 Anser anser | reverse complement strand
TCTGTTGAGAGCATAGGAATCTGAAATACTCCATTGTGGCAGTTTTCAACATTTAATCCACAGGTATCCATAGGCATAGAATTGTAACAAAGGTAAATATGGAAAGGAAGCATGTTAGTAGCAGCCTAAAGTTGCCATGGAAGCATCCTTGTCTCCAAATAGATTGATAGAAAGAGAGAGACAGAAAAAGAGACAGACAAACAGACAGACAAAAATTAAACAAATGTGCAGTAATATGAAAAGGGCTGAAAACTGCTCTCATCACAGCAGACAGAGTATCAGGAACAAGAGCAGGTTTCTCAGTGTTTAGGAAAGCTGTCCTGAAGACAAAAAGTCAAGAACGGCTGGCTCACAGCAGAAGATGTAAAATACAACAGAGTAAGATATGAGCAGGACCACAATCTGCTTCCAGTGAAAAGCAGTTAATGACAGTTCTGCATCTTATGCTGATTTTTGTTTCAGAAACCTGTCAGGAGCCTTTTTGTGGATTGTCTCAGCTATCAGGGGGCAGCAGCTTACTTAGCAGGTGGCTGTCTGAAAAGTGGGTGATACTTTTAAAACTACCGCTACATCTTTTGTTCTCTGCCTGCTTCCATGACTTTGTGTTTCTAGCTTTGACATCTGCTCTTCATCCAATTACTCATTTTGATCATATACTTGTGGAGCATGAAAGGCGCTTTCTTTCAAAGAAAGTATGTCATTACTTTGATGACTACTATCTTCTCTATAAATCAGCTTCTGTTAAAAGAAATAAAATCAAAATCAACAACCAATCAGATTGGTGGCCAAAAACTCTAAAGAAGCTTTCTCAACCATTTATTTTTTTGTTGAATTTCATAACAAAAAGAGTATGGATTAAAAAAATTAGGCAGTTAAAAATCTCAAAATTTATCTTTCCATATGAAAGTTAGAAATTTTTACTTGACTGAAATAAAATCTTCAAAATATGAACCAGATCTTTTTGAGGAAAACAGTGATTTATGCTTCATATTTGCTAATAAAAATTTTAAAAAAATAAAAATCTCTTGTCATGACTAGATCTGTCTCCTTCCTGCTCAATAAATTAAGGGTGTAGTAGCAAAGGAAATTTACATGCTTGTTTTTTGCCAGCTTATTCCTGATTAAAAAAAAGGAAAACATGCAAATATAAAAAAATGTATCATGCATAATTTTGGGGTAGTGAGCAGTTGGCATTTGAGTTATCATTTATTTTATTTCTTCATTGTAATACAGACAGGCAACATCCATAAGGATGGAGCAAAGCTTGGGGTACCTCCGAATCCACCTAAAGTAGCCAGAAGTTCTGGAAGTGTTTCCAGGATTTTTGTCATTATTTCTGTGCCATCAAATCTAGGAAGTCCAAGAGAACATAGAAAGAGGTCAAGTTTAACAGATGGATTAAACTTGAGGGTCTACTTAAGGACATGGTTTAGTGGGTAGTATTGGTGGTAGGGGGATGGTTGGACCAGATGATTTTGGAGGTCGTTTCCAACCTTAATGATTTTATGATTCTATGGAGAGAAAAATACAGCTGAGAAAAGACAGTAATTTTCATTCTTTTGTGAAGTTCATTTTTATCTTTACTGGTACAATTTTTAGAGAAGAGCAAATAAGTGTTAATAAAACTGCTGTATCTGCACAACAGTCTTAAGCCTGTATCTTCTTTTGTGCGATGCTCTACTAAGATCTATGTCCAGTCATTTGTTACTTTTTGGTGACAAGGAAGAAAGAATCATAAAATCACGGAATGGTGTGAAACTACTAAAATGAGTATATAAATAAATAAAAACTTAATTGTGGGAAAGATGGATGAAAATATATTTTTCTTCCTTTTCACACACATATCTTCCCATAAATGAAGCAGCAAGTTAAAACAGTTTTAAATGAAATGCAATAATCTAGTTTAAGCTCAGAGTAAATGACTGCTTCTAGGAATCTAGATTGCATAGGAATCTAGATTATCATTTCCCAGATGGAAAAGGACAGGACAAATTGAGTCCAAAATATGGTGCTGTGATAGAGACGGATTAGTTAACTTGTCCCATTCATCCCATCTAGAGTGGGAGGTATTGGCTGCCTCCTGGAAGGGTCCTCTGCATTAAACCCATGGAGAGGAGTGTAAAGGAGTCTTTGGCCCAGTGACTTTACTGAGGTAAAATGTGGTGGAGTCTACTTGCTCCTTGGAAGTCCAAGGCAGGCTGGTAGACAATTGCAGCCATAGTGGGGAGCTTCACGGCTTCAGCTTGTGCTATGCAAATACCTCAGGTCAGAATCTGAATAACTAGTATGGTATGAGACTTGTGTAGTCAGAACCACCATCTAAATCACCAAAATCTGTACATTGTAGTGTGTTATACTCCTTTGTTTTAAGTAATCCAACAGATGGTGATACTTTCTTCCAAGTCTTCTGGGAGGCTGGACTTAGATTTCAGTGTAGGGATGTGTTTTCTGGTTTTTTTTCCTGATATTCAATTTACATTTAATTTGATCTTCTTCCATCTTCTGCATCATAGTTACACCTGCTTGGACCAAGAACTCTGTGTGTTTCCATCCTGCAGACCACCATGTAGTTTCCTGTTGATCTGAGCCTATTTCTTTCTGTGGACGATGAAGAGGAAGAAAGGCTCAGAGGAGTTGGTCCTTGGCCTGAATAATTCTGATGTCTCCCTGGTGCCTGTACTCTGCAGTCAATCATAGCAGTTACCATCTGAGATTTAGCTTATCTTGGTGCATTTAAGTCCATGGAAATACTCAGAAGAAAGCTCAGGACGTGTTATTTTTATTTTTTTTTTCCCATTCTGTTGTAAGATCTTTTATTTATTGAATTTAGGATCTTCTCTGAACTTCCCTGGACATTTTAACAGCATCTTGTTTTATCTGAATTGCTGTCACCCTTTGCATAATAGAAATTACGGATTTTCGTATTTTTTTCAGAAAGTGCAGTGGTCTCTTTTGTCATCACTTTTGTATCACAAGTTCTTTGCTAATCTTCAGTTTTCTGTTATTCTGACTGAGCTCTTTTACCTTCTCTGTTTTGCAAGTGCTTTCCTCCTGCTGAGTATCTGTTTCAATTTATTTTCCCTCAGACACATTAACTTGAGTTTTTTTCATGTTGAATCTCATTTTGTTACTTCCTGTCTATATTTCTGACCCCTCTAGGATTCTTTGTTTTATGATTAAACAAACCTGTTCATGGGCTCTGTGAAAGAGGAGCTCATGCATTTGTAGGTTTATTTTTATTGAATCATGGTGAAAATTGCACCTTGAGGGAGGGCTCTATTACATTTAACTACTTAGCCAGGATTTATTAAAATAAACAGCATAGGAGCCAAGACCTTCCAGATGGGAACACACTTTAAATTGTGCTTCGAAATGTATATGGACTTGTGGGTTATCTGCATATTCCTCTGCCTAAGGAAGCTTAGTTAGTCTCACCTTAGATTAGTTGCTCATTATTGTGGGTTTCAGATACTCCAAAACACTTTGTACATCATGAATTTGGACAGGGTGTGTGTTGTGATTGAGGGGGAAATTCCCTTTCCATGGTACTTTTTTTGTGAGGCCAATAATTAAAATTGTCATACAAGAAATAGCTGTACCCTGTGCTCTGCCATGATCAATATGATTTCAACATTTTCTGGGATTCCGTTTTATTTATATATCTTATTTTTTTTCCTGCTGCACTGTATAGGAAAACTGTAGCTCAAATCCAATTAAAGGTTATGCAATATTGTTGGTAGTTGAGGGAGAATTGTATTTCTGCACTGAAAATGTCTTCTCTCAGATCATAATTCTCAGCTTTTTTAAGAATATTGCAAGAATCAAATCCATATTTTTCTGCTGGTGTGTTGAAGAGTCCAAAAACTCCAGTTAAAAGATTGGATGGTTTGATTTTTAAATAAAGTTTATGGGAAAAGAAAGTATTTTGCTATGTAAGTGGAAGGGTTGCACTGAGCCAGGTTTTTATCTGTTGCATCAGTGTAATACTAAGTGAATTCTACTGATCCTAGTGGGATGACATGGGATTTTTTTCTGGATTCACACTGGTCACACTGAGATCAGAGTCTAACCTACCATTTTTTAATGGACTTTAGAGAAATTATTGAGGCTATTTGAAGGATTTCTGCAACACACAGGGACTGAGTGAAGGTGTAATTTTTGCTTTACATATGCATATGACAACGCTTTAAAGAAAACGGCAGGGAAAAATGTCCCTGACTGAAGTGAGTTACAGGCAAATACCTTTTTTTTTTCTTTTTTTTTTCTTTTTTTTTCTTTTTTTTTTTTTTTTTTCTGTTCCCAACACAACGGTGATGGTAAAGTTTAAATAAGCATACTGCACAGCTATGGAAGAAATAAAACTCACAACTGTATTACATCAAAAACTAGAGCTCAGGCAAACTAAAATCAAAGCCCGTGTCAAGTACATCAAGATCACCATCAAGCTTTGTCTGCCTGCTCAAACAGCTTTCTCTTGATAAAAGGGAAAAAGGCAGGAGGGAGCAAGGTTTTACACTCATAACTCACGTTCCGTATCACAGAACAGCTGCTCCAGGCTTTGTCTCATCCTTTAAACCTATTCTTTGGTAAGGAATGAAAGAACAGAGTGAGAAATCCACGGGAGGAGGTGTGTGGTGTGTGTGTAGAGAATCTCACCACGCTGACAGCTTTCTGTAATGCCATTTAAATGTAACCACCACCAGCTAAGGAAACAGGAACATGGCTGTGTGCTGCACGCATCTTCTCTTACTCCCTACGCACTCATGCTCATTACAGCTCTTTCTTTAAACTGCTGGCTAGACAGCTGGCAGTGCCTCAGAGGAGCACCGAGTAAGGGAGCATATAAATTACTATTGCATTTTACAGCCAAGATAAACTAAAACTGCAGGGTTATAAGCCTGAACTGGCACACACACACACACAGACAAGAATCTAAGAGTCCTCTGAGCAGGAAAGGGGAAATGAAGGAAAGAAAGCACGTTTTGGCAAACTTTTGGCAATTGTGGTGGTGAAGGGTGAAGTAAATACACAAAAAATGTACTCGTTCTGTATGTCTACAGACAAGAACAAGTTTAATAGTTCTGTGCAAGTAACCAGTACTGTGTATTTTTAAATTACTACTTTTTTAAAGTAGTTTTAGGCTTACTTGTACTGTCACCACTGTAGATTGTCAAAGATGATAACGGATGTGTGGTTATAATTTTCATGTTACACATTTTACTAAGTGAGACTCAGTACACTTGCCATTTCAAACCGGTCAGTGCTTGAATAAAGCTCCAAGCTGAACACTGAGCAGGCTGCTCTGTTTGGAACTGTTTGTGCTGGCTCTGTGGTTCTCACATGGTATAGGCAGTTGTGCACTATTTGAAATGATGAGTTTAAGATACACGGGGTACCAAAGAGTTATTAAGGTTAAAGCAGTATTTCAGATCCATATTCATTTGTGATTGACTTTGCTCAGGAAAGAACAAGTTGTGGTCCCTAATATGAGTAGTTTTATTTAATCCTCCACCCAGCATTGGGTAAGTCATGGTATAGAGTTAAGGAATTGTTTAAATGCAAGCAAGGCTTTATGGGGCAGGCCATAATACCAGGTGCCAAATACTCAGATATTTTTATATAGACACTCCAGTCTGTTACCACATATTACTGTGAGTATTCTATGAGAGTATTACATAGTTTGTGGAACAAAGAGAAGCTGAAAATGTGTGCAGCCTGACTCATTCCCTCAGGAAACCATGCTTGAGTGTCCAAAGACCCACAAAATAGGTACTGGACATGCTTTCAAAAACCTATAGACTGAGGCACAGTGTGCAGTGTATATTACTGCTCTGCTGCAAGGAAACATAAAACATGAAGCTTTATCTTTCAACCATAAACCCTGAAACCTCTGGGAGATCACGGTCTAAATCAAAAATCAAAACACTTCCCCAGTGCAACTACAAATTGAAAAGAAACCCTTGTACTCTTCTGGCAAAGATACAGATGGAAGATGGCTTTTGAAATGCTGAAAAGATTCAGATGGTGATCAACTTGGTGACTTTTCTTAGGTAAGAAAAATATTAATCTCAGAGATGTATTTGTTGTGATTCATGGAGGTTTGAGACGTGAGAAAGGGAGCTCTTAAGAAAGGCAGTTATATTGTTTGCTGTGTATTAACAGTATGACTTTGCTTAAAAGTTATTATAGTGCATAAATAAAATGTCATGACTAAAGAAAGTGAGGCAAAGCATTCTACACAATTTGTTATAATAAAAACCCTACAAAGATTAGCTATAATGTAGTTTTGGTCTTTCAGAATCAAAACCACATTATCTTTGGTCAGTACTGTATTCAGATATCAAGACTAATTTTAGCAAAACTCCTCTGATTCCCCTTCAATTTAAAAATGATAAATTAAACTATATATATATATGTATACATAATTATATATAAAATAACTACTGGGATAATATAACTAAATGTTTATATACAAAATAACTACTGGTACACTTAGTACCAGGAGAAGGTTAAAACAAGTAAGGAAGAGGAGGGTCTCATATCTGATTGATTGTTAAAACACATAGCATACAACAAAGTCAGGGTTATTTAACGTTCCCCCATTTTAGTGAGAGCACTGACCTGAAAGGTAAAACAGGATTGTTCAGTCATCATGAGGTGATTCCAGAGAAGATGTCAGCACCACAATGAGTTAGAAGAAAGACACAGAACTGTAGCAGGAAAAATTCCCCCAGTCTTATCTAGAATGTTGAAGAATACCACTGAAAATTTCTGTTTTCAAATCTGGTTGATCTATGTCCCCTTGAACACTTCCACTTGAGACAGCCACTAAAGAAGAGCCTGGGGAGCTGTGGGCAACGGTGGTATTGCTTTTTAGAAGTCCTGTCTTTGAAACTTAGCTTTTCCCTTTGATGTTTTCTTTGCATTAAACACTTCTATATTTCTGCCCTGTGGCTAAAGCAGGTTGTTAAGTTTTCACTGTCAAAGATGTATATTTAAAATGGTTATTTAGTTTAGATTTGTTGGATTTCCAGAGATCACATCTTGGCTTATAGAAAGACATATTGTCTCTTCTCTTCAGGCATTTCTAGCAAGGGTCCTTCTTAAGCCAGGAATTAATACACAAAGGTTTGTGCCATGCTGGTTGTGTTCAGATCCTGGGTTCTCTTTGTCAAAATGGAGTTACACACAATGAATCCTGTTCAAGCAATGCTCAACCCAGATATCACTTGGAGTTCACTTCATGAAGGACTCTGGGTCCTTTCTGTTTTGTATGCTCCTGCCTCTGGCTTCAGTAACACAGGGCAGGTTGGTGTGCACTGTCCTGGCTTGAGGAGCCAAACCTCTGTGAACAGAGTCAGAAAAATAATCAGAGCTGCAAGACAATGACTTTTTTTTTTTTTTTTAATACAGCTAAACGAAGAAAATATATATATATATATCCATAAAATATATGGATTTTATACAGATCCATAAATCTGTATTTTATGGAGAACATGCACATTCCCTTTTTAATCTGTGTATAAAACTTCTGTGAGCAGCTCCATATTTTCTGTAATGGGTGGATTAAGTCCAGGCACAGATTATCACATTGATAATTATTACACTTATAGGAAGAGTTGTACATCTCTAGAGATCTCTTAGTCTACCAGAGAACCTCTGCAATGTCCTAAACTTGGCATTGATATATAGCGTCTCCAGTATGTAACCAGACATTAAAGCTGTCTAAATAGTGTAATCTATTCTCATTCCACAATAACACAGCACAAGTGCATCTTTTCTGCTGTCTGTCATGAATCATGATGCCTGACAAGTACAGGTAATCATCTTCGCAAGATGGCACAGGGGCAGAGAGTGTTTTTTTTTCTTTTTTTAATTATTATTTTTATGTTTTTATCCCTAAGGGAACTGTGTAGTTCTACTCCTCTGGTTGCCATCTTTTCTTCTTCAAGTCACATAGAGACATCTATGGGATCTTTTCCATTTTTTAAATGATAATGGTAATTCTCACTTGAAATTCTGTGTGAGTTCTATCAGTAAAGCAATGATTAAATAGTTCAACCAAGTTAATTGGTTTGCTATTTAAGAATAGTTTCCAAAATGATTCTGTTGAGGTTCTAATACTAGTTTTGTTTTGGATAATGACTTCCAAAGATTAGATTAATTTCTGTTTAATTAAAACAAAGCAAAAGAAAACAAAACATTTCTGTTATTAACTTTTAACGTAACAATGTCATTAACATTAATACTGTGCAGTACTTTTTCATCGGGAAAAAAATAGAATATTTCTTCAAAGGAATGTAGAATTGATGTCATGATTTGCTCCTCTAAACATTACATACATTCAAGGCACCTTTCAGCAATTGCTGTATACCATCTCAAATCTTAAAGTGTTGTAATGTTCTAAAGACAACATTGGAATCTAACCCAAATGTAGTAACCAGTTGCCTTGTGAATGAAAGAAACTGATTATTGTCCTAGAAATACATTCCCCCTAACCTTTTTTTTTTTTTTTCTCTCTCTTGAAGGCAGACGTGCTAAAATATCTGTCACATGATCCGCTGATTTCTTGGGAGGTTACCTTTATAAACATCTGGAATTGTTACTCATGAGTTACATATTACATTAACTGGGCATGCAAATGGGCCTTGCAACTGGTCTTTATTTTGTGTACATGCAATTATTTGGGTGTTTTTCATTGTGATATAGTTTCAACAACATCTTTTAATAACATTTGCAGTTTATCCTTGATATAAAATAGAATTAGAGGAGATTAATAAACAGTAAGGCCATCTAAAACCAGAATCATTAAAATAAATAACCACTGTATTTCATGGGATGGTTATAGATACGTAACTCTGCTAGGCTCACCTCACAAGCTTCTATTATTCCTGTCTGTCATAACATGTAAGAGAGCAAAGTATTTCTTGTTTTATAAGTGTCGCAAATTTTGCAGGTGCGGTGGAGTGCTTTTCACTAGTATAATGATACTGAATGATACAGAATATAATGGTCTTAATGAAAAAAATACATACGTACACTAATATATGTTATTTTTCAAATAGAAATAGTATTTCAAAGCAAAAAAAAAAGTGTGTGTTCCTTGAAATTCATCTTAAATAAAGCTCTGCATAACTATAACCAAAGTATGTCAATCAATTCCTTGCTGGCTTTTCTTTGAAAATGAAATAAAATAGCAAGTACAGAGAATGTGGAACAAATTACTGGAAACACAGACATAAATCAATTATTCCCTATTTATTACAAAATTAAAAAGCTCAACAATTCATAAATAAAAGGTATGTTAAATGCCTGAAGTCTGATTATTACACAGTTTATTTCTGTCTTTATTACCTCTTGCTTTTAATATGTGTCTATAAAAGAGAAGGGATATGTTTATATGGAAAATTTAGTTGGGGAAAAATTTCCATTCCATTTTTGGTGATTTCATGCTCCTGAGATTTCACTCTTCCACTAAATTCCTCTGGGATAATGGGAATTTTTCACATCGAATCATACAAATGTTTGAAAAGCCTCTTCTGTGTGAAATGTTAAGCTCTTTATTTCTGTTCAGACACTTAAGAGAAATTGTGGCCATATTTTAAATTTATCTTTTGAAGAAAGATATAAGAACAAGTGAAGAAAAAATCATTATCTAGACCAGGTTTCTGTCAAAATATTTCTATATATATCTAATTTGCTACAAGACTGAAAAAATAAAAATCTTTCTTTCTTTAAGAAAATAAGCAGTGTTCCTGATACTCAAAGGGAGCCTTTGTATGTATGACATATTTGTGAACAGAGTGAGATGATTTCACAGACCCTTGTCTGCTGATAGATCATCTGCCACAGTGTGAGCTGCTGATAAATTCGTTGGGTTGTAGAAAGATAGGGATGTACAGTGATTTCAGTTGAGAAAGGACATGCATCCTGGTTTTCATTTCTAAGGATTTTGCTTTCTGAATGTAACTTTTCAAAGTGTTGATTCTTTACTTCTGTTACTGAGATGTAATTTCTGCACTGGATCAATTTGGGGAAAGATACTGTGACTCCTCAGGCAAAATCCTCATCCCACACTGGCCCCCTCTTTTTAGGCTGAAAGGGATCCCCCCAAAAAAACAACCAACCAAAAAAAAAAAAACTTTCTGAATTGCAAAAATTGTTCCCCATTTGGGGCAAACTCTAGCAAAAAGGGTTTGCTTGGAGTCAAACAGATAGGGCCACACTGACTCTGCTAGGGACAGTGGAGTGGCTCATGGCATACATAGCCTGTTGGAAGTGAGGCATGTTTTGAGGCATTGCTGGGGACTTTGGAGCAGTAAAAATGTGGCTGAGAGCTGTCTGTTAGCTGCTTCTTCCCTTGGCTGCACCTCTACAGGAAAGATTGCAGAGCTCATCTCTGTGTTCTAAGGCAGCATCCAGCTTAAAATGACTACAGACATACTGTATTTTACCTGCACATAGGTGTCTCTCTGGTTGAAGGGTTGGAGGGGGGATGCAGTTCACGACAAAGTAAACAGGGCAAACAACACGCACAAATCACTTATGTAGGAAACTCCAAATGCTGTATGAATCAGTCCTTTAAAGTAAATTGCTCTTCCTGCAATCTCAGCTCTTTAGGTTGTTGTTTATGCTATGTATAACTTTGAATCAGATTCACTAGGGACACCAAAAGGAAGGAAGTTTCTTTGGCTTTGCTGAATAACTTTCATCCCTCTCATTCCTCAATTTTTCTTCTTAATCTGGGATTACACTAATATGTATACAGTATCATGGTTCAAAGATAAGGCAGCATTTTAAAGCAATCACCCTGGATATTAAGGCCTACAAGTGATTAAAGAATAGAAATAAACTAAGTAATACAGATTGGAAATATTCTGTAGTTTTTTGGAATCAAGTTGACTATTCCTGCAAAAGCTAAATGGTTGAAACAGAGTTACAGACACATTTTCTTTACAGATTTTAAGGCCTTCCTGAAACTGTAGCCTCTCTGTTTACCAGAACATCAAGAAATACTTGTTTGGCTCATGTCAGAATTGATTTTTCAGTGCTGATCTGAAATCTGTGGTACAACATAAAGGAACAATGGGCAATGACACGCAATTTAACAGCTTTCGAACTCTTATGCTACACATTTTGTCACTCCTGGGGCAAAGAAAACACAGCAAAACCAGTCAGATAAGTATAGGGATATTGTTTGAGCATGCTAAAAGAAAACAATAGTTGAACACAAAAACAAGATATAAATTTTAAAGGGAATGAATTAACTTATTTCTCAGAGGAGTCCCATGATTTATGATCAAGTTAGCAAACATCAAGTAATGGAGCTGTAAAAGGGGGCAGGTGATTGTCAAATCTAGAGATTACATTTGCACTTGCATTAGTTTTCCAGTGAGTGAGTCACTACAGATTTTCAGAAGCTGTGATGCCAGGCAGAGAGCTTCATGTGGAAATAAGACTTTGTTAAAAATATACTTGTTAAGCATTTCCTCTTTACATCTGATGCATGCCTCAGTGCATGTCATAATATTTAAATTGTTGCTTACTCTTCAGAGTTTGGAAAATGCACAGCCTGGGAATGTACTTAGTCACTTGTGCAGAACTGTGAAGTCAAGGGCAAAAGGCAGGAGTGAGTTTCCAAGCTGAAGTCTAAACTGCTGGATGAAAAAACAATAAGGATGTTGTTGGATACAGACTCACAACACTGCTCATACATCTTAAACAGATCTTTGTCAGGCACAGGATCACGCAGTCCCCACAGTAATAGTAAAGCAGCATGCCTTCTGTTTTTTATACACTCCTCTCTTTGAAGAATTATATTTAGGAGTTAAGTCATTTGACAAATTTTTATTACTGCACATCCAGCACAAACAATTCTTCTCTATATATTTTGAGGGAAAAATTAATAATAAAAAAAATTAAAAACACTGAGGTGCATTCAGCTCCAGTCAAGTCAGATTAGTCAGTTTAGTGTGGTTGCATGGCTGCAGACATTAATTGAGAGCCAAGGGAGATCTATTCTACAGTGTGCAGAGTATTTTACAGCATATCTTGGATAAAACATCTTCTGGTCAGTATTAACTCCCAAGCCTTGTTAAACAACATAATTGAAAGAAAAATGTCACATAATTTTTCTCCTAAATAATTGATGGCAGCTGAGCACTAGACAAAAGGCCTGATTCTCCCTTCCCTCTCTGAGGCTCTCCAGGCTATGTCTGCAGAAACCTGCTTGCAGTCAGAGAAATTTATGGGGGTGTAAAAATACTGTAGTTGATAAGAGAAACAGGCTGAGTACATTCCTGCACAGCTTTTGTTTACTACAATATTTCCATTCCTTTGAGTTTTCACAGCCCCATTTTCTTTTGCTTAATACACACACTTTCAGGAGAGGTTTTGAGTAGTTGCATAAAATACCTTTAAATATGCAAAGAAAAAACATAACTGACCACCTGGTAACAAATGCTGCTCACATGTCAGTTGTGCTTGAAGCAGATTGAGACCTAAAGAAATCTAAGATTTTTTATTTTATTTTTTTTCTGGTGAGTGTCTCCAGACCCCTCAAAAAAAGGAAAGAGAGATCAAAATTGGATTATAAGCAAAGACACTTAAAAAAGAAAATGAAATATATATATGCTTTTTTTTTTTTTTTTTTTTGTATAAAAAGTGGTTCAAAAAAGAGATTATAAATAATTCTTTTCTTCACACAAGAATTTTGAAAGCAATTCATTTACTGACTTAGGAATCATTTCCTCTAATACTAGGGTGACCTTTCTAACTTTTTGGGTTCACAAAGAACCTTATTCACAGCATGCAATTCATACATAGCTATGAAATTTTGCATAATGCTAGTGACACTTCTTGATCCATTTTCCTCTTCTTTCTCTTTCTTGTGAATTGCAGCTGTTATATCTGTAGCAGTTTCCATAGTAACAGTCAGTTTTGGACTTTAGTAAAGGGTAGGAAGGAGTAGCTTCAGAATGATTGACCAGGAAATAGGTTTAAAATGAATAATTATAAAACATTTAGAAGCTACTGTGGGAAAAGGGGGGGGGTGTGTGGGGAAGAGACACTGAAAATCCTTAAACCCTTTCCAACCCCTTACAATGTTAACTCAGCCTTCCAAATGTACCCAAAACAGCAATTCTGAACACATAAATAATTAACTCTATGGCCTGGGATTTGGCAGCTTGATGAGACAGTGGTTTCCACTGTGACTATTATGGTAATATAGCTTTGTACTAAATTTTAACACTAAAGGGTCCTGTCATTTCTGTAATTCCTCTTTCTCTCAGGAAGTCGGCTTCTCCCAGAAAAGTCTATCATGGACTCACAAACAAAATAGCATAGAAGTGATCTAGTGAGGCGTTGCAGTAATCACAGTGCACTGAGATTTAATTTTGATCAAATATGACCCATTTCTGTTATATGGAAAAGGTTTGGAAATAAGAATTTTTTTATTTTTTTTTTTCAAAGTCAAATTTGTGGACCAACATCTCAGCCTCAAATGCGACTGCGTTAATAGGGTACCTATATGCATTTGGCTGAAGCTAGAAAGAAGAATAACAATGTTATGAATTGGTAGAATCCTAAAGTGCGTGGAAAACTTTCAACACAAAAAAAAAAAAAAGGAAAAGTTCCAACACAAGCTTTCTACACAGAATGAATACTCACTAGAAAAAACTGTTGTAAGTAAGTGTAAAAGGAAAGAAAAAAGAAGAGAGGACAGAGATTGCTGGCTTAGCAGCTAAAACCCTGAACCTTTCACCTCTGGATCCACACTGAATGCCCAGCTTGAAGTTCTCAGAAAAAGTATTTTCTACTTCAAAATGGAAAGAACTTACCATACATAATGGGAAGTGATTTAGGATAAGGAGCTAGAATAGTAGTTTTATGAGGTCATGAGCTTTTAACCTGCACATTTTGTCATGGTGCTTTTTACAGCTGGTGACATTTAGACCAAGGAATAATTTGTCTTGACAAGTTTTTGTTTTGCTTTGGGTTTGGTTTTGCAGCAAATGGCACATAGATACTTTTTGTGATAGGTGTTTAATGTCTTACATTTAATTATTAGAGGTTGATCATCCAGCTAATCTTTACCTAAATGGAACTCTGATTTATTGTAGCAGATAAGTTGCAATATAAGTACATATCTAAAATCAGCATTACAATGGCTTGATTGAATTTCCACGGAAGGAAATTCACAGAAGAGAGATGGTAGATTGTGTGCTCTAGCTTAATTCTTACTTGGTAGGAATGGAACATGTGGTGGTTCCAGGTCCCCCATAGTCTTAATTTCATATGATCACTGTAGATACCTGTTAAAAGGCTGATGTGAATTACCTGATTGAGGCTAGAAACATTTAAATTTATTTCCCATTATCATCTGCATTATGCAGCTGCGGTTGTATAAAATAATTTCTCCCTTTCTTAAATGGTGCTATTCCATCACACCTGAGTTCCTGTGTAAAAACTGAAGATACTTGGAAGCTCACTCAGTCTCCCTTTGCACTCTATGTGACCAGTGACCATTAGTAATAAAATCCTCACCAGAACAGCCATTCTGTTATAAGAAAAAAATATAAATATATTTATATATAACAATAATAATATAAATATATATAAATATACATGTACTTGTAAATAAAAGCTAGGGCTTAAGGGTTTGGAAGAGACTTCAGCTTTATCCTGATATGACTTTGTTAACCTTCTTCAAAAATACTATGAAGAGAAAAAGAAAAGCATCTTAAGAAACAATTGAGAAGAAGTGTAGTCTTGTGAATAATAATAGATTAAGGAGAGTGGGAAAAGAAGAAAAGAATCAGAAAAAAAAAAAGTAAAGTACAATGAGATGACTGGTGAAAAAGAGTTAAGTGCCTCACTTCGTGCAGCTTGGCAAATGGAAGAACACAAATCATTGCAAAGGAAAAAACATGCTTGGAAATCTCTGGAGACTGACTTCACATGGCTAATATACAACCACATGCCGCATCTGTCACTTTTACAAATCAATGAGAGTGCCTATCCTTTAATAGCACAAGGTCACTAGTAAAGGTTGCTAGTGTCAGCCATACAGACGAGACCTTTCAGGATGTCAAAAAAGAACCTCGGTGACGCACATTAACACCCACATGTTCCTTTATGTCACTTTCAATTTACTTTATCTTAAATTGTCAGCTAGCAGAGCTCACTCCCATATTAATAACTAGAGGTTTGCATCCAAGCCAGGAAAAATAAACCTTTCTCATAGCTCCATGAGGCAGCTGGCTAGCTCTAAGGAAAGCCAAAAGGGAAAGATTGAGCTCTCCGTCTTTCCTAGTCTGCAACATTAAGGAAAGGAAAAAAATGGTATGACTTAGAGATGGTCTATGTGTTGCATATAGAGAAATGTTTGCATTTTGTTATTTTCTCTATAGATTGTTCAACAAGAGAGTGATTTGGTTCTTTTACAGTACTGGACTACAAAAGGAGACATTGAGGTCAAATATTAATACAAAATGCTCCCATAAGGTGGAAAATATTCTACCAACCCTTAGTTTATATTTCTCCATGGTGTTACTAGGTATTTAATCCTGCTTCGTAGTCTTTTTCCAGCATTGTTAGAGGAACTTAATAGGCTTGATTCACTTTTTGCATTCAGCTGGTGGAAGCTGAGCTGTGGGACTTGGTGTTGGAAACATATTTTTGTTTTTTTTGGGGGGGGGGGATGTAAATCAATAACACCAAATGCATCTCAGCCAAACTAGCAAACAGCCCCTCAAAACACGTATCTATTCCTGCTCCAGAGGGGAGGATGCAAGCCTAAGTGCTCAAGAGAAGTGCTGATGCATCCAGTCCTGTAGGTTTCTCCTGTGGGATCACAGCTGTCCACAGGGGGAACTCACAGAGGTCCTTCAGCACTCTCCATGGTAACTTCATCTTCCTTCTTTCTTGTATCTAATCAGGTGAATAATAAATTAGATTCTAATTCATGATGTTTTAGCTAAGGAATGCATATTTACAATTTTAACTGAATCCTCACACAATAACCTTCCTAGTGAAGAAGAGAAGAGAAGAGAAGAGAAGAGAAGAGAAGAGAAGAGAAGAGAAGAGAAGAGAAGAGAAGAGAAGAGAAGAGAAGAGAAGAGAAGAGAAGAGAAGAGAAGAGAAGAGAAGAGAAGAGAAGAGAGAAGAGAAGAGAAGAGACGAGAAGAGACGAGAAGAGACGAGACGAGAAGAGACGAGAAGAGAAGAGACGAGAAGAGACGAGAAGAGACGAGAAGAGACGAGAAGAGACGAGAAGAGACGAGAAGAGACGAGAAGAGACGAGAAGAGACGAGAAGAGACGAGAAGAGACGAGAAGAGAAGGGAAGAGAAGGGAAGAGAAGGGAAGAGAAGGGAAGAGAAGGGAAGAGAAGGGAAGAGAAGAGAAGAGAAGAGAAGAGAAGAGAAGAGAAGAGAAGAGAAGAGAAGAGAAGAGAAGAGAAGAGAAGAGAAGAGAAGAGAAGAGAAGAGAAGAGAAGAGAAGAGAAGAGAAGAGAAGAGAAGAGAAGAGAAGAGAAGAGAAGAGAAGAGAAGAGAAGAGAAGAGAAGAGAAGAGAAGAGAAGAGAAGGGAAGGGAAGAGAAGAGAAGGGAAGAGAAGAGAAGAGAAGAGAAGAGAAGAGAAGAGAAGAGAAGGGAAGAGAAGAGAAGAGAAGAGAAGAGAAGAGAAGAGAAGAGAAGAGAGAGAAAGAAGAGAAGAGAAGAGAAGAGAGAGAAGAGAAGAGAAGAGAAGAGAAGAGAAGAGAAGAGAAGAGAAGAGAAGAGAAGAGAAGAGAAGAGAAGAGAAGAGAAGAGAAGAGAAGAGAAGAGAAGAGAAGAGAAGAGAAGAGAAGAGAAGAGAAGAGGAGAGGAGAAGAGAAGAGAAGAAGAGAAGAGAAGAGAAGAGAAGAGAAGAGAAGAGAGAAAAGAAAAGAAAAGAAAAGAAAAGAAAAGAAAAGAAAAGAAAAGAAAAGAAAAGAAAAGAAAAGAAAAGAAAAGAAAAGAAAAGAAAAGAAAAGAAAAGAAAAGAAAAAGAAAAGAAAAAGAAAAGAAAAGAAAAGAAAAGAAAAGAAAAGAAAAGAAAAGAAAAGAAAAGAAAAGAAAAGAAAAGAAAAGAAAAGAAAAGAAAAGAAAAGAAAAGAAAAGAAAAGAAAAGAAAAGAAAAGAAAAGAAAAGAAAAGAAAAAAGGAAAGAAAAGAAAAGGAAAGGAAAGGAAAGGAAAGGAAAGGAAAGGAAAGGAAAGAAAAGAAAAGAAAAAAGGAAAGAAAGAAAGGAAAGGAAAGGAAAGAAAGGAAAGGAAAGGAAAGGAAAGGAAAGGAAAGGAAAGGAAAGGAAAGGAAAGGAAAGGAAAGGAAAGGAAAGGAAAGGAAAGGAAAGGAAAGGAAAGGAAAGGAAAGGAAAGGAAAGGAAAGGAAAGGAAAGGAAAGGAAAGAAAGGAAAGGAAAGGAAAGGAAGAAGGAAAGGAAAGGAAAGGAAAGGAAAGGAAAGGAAAGGAAAGGAAAGGAAAGGAAAGGAAAGGAAAGGAAAGGAAAGGAAAGGAAAGGAAAGGAAAGGAAAGGAAAGAAAAGAAAAGAAAAGAAAAGAAAAGAAAAGAAAAGAAAAGAAAAGAAAAGAAAAGAAAAGAAAAGAAAAGAAAAGAAAAAGAAAAGAAAAGAAAAGAAAAGAAAAGAAAAGAAAAGAAAAGAAAAGAAAAGAAAAGAAAAAAGAAAAGAAAAAAGAAAAGAAAAACACCAAGAACTGAACTGTGTTTATTGGAAAGATTAGAAGCAAATGTACTTCTATTTGGTTGGTTTTTAAACCGGCTGCTTGACAATTTTGCAGGAATGACTCCCTGTTTGTAATTTTATTAACTGCAGCTGTAACACTTCAGTCACATAGTTGTCAAGCTGAAGCATCCTCTTTTTTACTCTTCGCATGCAATGGAATGGATTCCATGACTGATGTCATTGGCAAGTCTTATCACCTACTTAATTGTCCACTTTTCCTGCTCACTGACAAATAAATAAAATGTATAGATCCGACTAGCAATATTATGGTCTTCTTCCCTCTCACAAATGTGATCTTTTGGGTTGAAGTAGACTAAGTAGCAACCAAATCTGCAGTTGGATACCTGTTGACATGGGAAAGATTGAACTATCTGCCATATGTAAAATGTTGAGAGGAGTAAGTAGAAAGAAGTTTTACACAGAGAGATATAATGTTTATTCAGAATCCACCTTCCTGGTAAGAAACATCTCTATTCATGTATCTCTGCTGAGGTGACTGAGTTTAGCACAGGAAATAACTGAGCTAATTGTCAATAATCTAATGCATTTAACAGCTGATGATCTATGTCTGATGGCAGATGGGTGGAGAAGATGGGCTGTAACGATAACTGGCAGAGACAACCCAAAGTAAGGATATTACAGAAGTGATTTTACAGCAAAAATGTTGCCTTTGGATTTACAGCTATTAGGCTGGTGTCATCATAGTTCTTGATGTGATAGCAAACAAACAAAAATACTTGCAGGATTATTGTTGTTTTTGACAATGAAGCATGGTTTAGCCACTCTCCGTAAGTGAAGCAAAGCATTTTCTCTGCTGGAATAATTTGCAAAAGTATATAAAGTGACATTAAAAAAAAATGTACATTTATGAAGGACATATCTGTAATTTACTTTTTGAAGTTAAATGCAGAATTCCAAGCAGTCATTTCTATTTTCAGGTTCTTATGGTATCTGCCATAGTTACATTTGTTGACCTAGGTTAAAGAAATTTGTCTCTAGAGTACATTTTCTAAGGACTGCATCACAGAGGTGCTGTGTTACACTGTGGTAATCATACTTCAGTTAAACATACCTTTTTGTTGTTGTTAATGAGTACTTCATCATGAACGTGTACACTCTGCAGTGGATACTGCACTGATGCTTGGAACCTTGGTTATCTATTCTCTTTTAAAATCTCAGGAATTTTCAATCTAATATGACTGCATAGAAAACCAACATTGAGATAAGGAATAAACCATAGATGCAATAGAGAAGAGGCATTTACTATTCTCCTGTGTAGGCAGAGACTGGTGTTCAATCAGTCCACGTTGCTTCTTGGTTTCATTTCTCACCAGTGTTTCCCAAATTGACCTCTCAGGGGGACGTAAACAAGCTCTTTGAGAAGTACAGCTGGGTTCTTCTTCTCAGCAGCACCAGCAACCTACCAAGTTGCTCTCAGTATACTCGTATTATAGTTTTAGGCCAAGCTGACAGTCTTGGTCCTGCCTTAATAGCTTCAGTTCAACTACATGTATAGAAAAGTACTGTTTAGTCACAGGTAAAATGCAGAATTTGTTCCTAATTTGTTCTTTTCATGCACTAGTGATAATTAAAATATATTTGGAAGAAAGCATTGTTAAAAATAGTTTATCTCACAGGAAATTGATAAATCTGCTGAAATCATTCTGAACTACTCTCTTGCAGAATAAACTAACATTAAAAATAAGGTAAAGACAATCGGTATGGTTCAGAGATGCTAGCAGTTTCAACTATTGCATTATCTTTAACTAGAAGATGCTCTGCACAAGAGTGATCCTGACATAATATATTGAAACATGTTAAATTTTCAATGCAATGCGAAGGTCTGAAACCATACTCATTGGCTGGTGGGGCATGTTTTTGTTTACAAATACTGGTCTTACATTAGAAACACTCTTCGTTTTTCCTGCCGTTCCATCAGTGCTTCAAGAAGTGACAAAGTTCCTTATATCTCCTATAGGACAAGATGTTTTCTTTTGTGAGATAATCCTTCTAGGATCAAACGCACAGCAAAGGAGACAATTTAAGATTGAAAAAAAAAAAAAAAAAGAGAGAGAGAGAGCAAACCGCCCTTTAGGTCACACTGATCTTATATAAATAAATTTATTTTTAGATACTGAATGCTTTGTGTTAAAAATTACATCATTTGAATTACAAGAGTTTTGTTTTATATATTTTGGGCAAATAATTTCATATATTTTTGAAATTCAGGTCCTGAAGGAAAATAGACATCTTCTGTATTTCTCAGATCTCTTGTCTGGAGAGAGTTGTACTTTATTGTTTCAGACCCAGATCTTGCTGTTTTATCTTCTTTTCCTAATACAAAGACTCCAAGGTTGGTGAGGTGTTTTACTCTTTTTTTTTCCCTTTCTTCTTTTTTTTTTTTTTCCTTGTTTCTTCCTTCTCTATATATTTTTTGATGTTCTCTAGAGCATATAGGCAGGCGAATAATGTCCAATGTTATCTGTGTATCACCCTTGTTCAGCATGATCTCAAGGAAGAAAATGGAAAGAATAATTGACACTGGTCAAGAAGCTAAAGCCTGAACTTAATCCATAATTAAACAATACTTTCACATGACTGAGCAAAGAGCAAATATCTATCACTGTTCTCTGATGTTCTTTTATAAAACTTATCTCTATTTGAAAGCTTACTTTAGCAGTGGGCTTTTCCCTTTTAGCATTTTCAGCAAAATTTTAGATTATGTAGTAAGCATTCAAATTATTGTCTCTTTCCTCTCTGAGACATTGTCATATGCTTATGCCTACTACTATGGCATAAACACAGGAATGCACTGAATTTCAATGAAATACTGACACAAGTAACTCAAGAACTGGTCATCCTCCTGTTACCTGGAGGAAGAACTGCCCAAAAGAGATCTTTTCTCATTTGTTCAGAAAGAAATGGAAAAGAAGAAGTGTGAGGTGGTGGTAAGGGCAGAAAAAGTATTATTTAGAAAAAAAAATATCTCGATGCATCCTTGCACACTAATGGGGTTGCTTTAGTGTGGAGTGATGTGGAATAAGGTATCAGGATGAAATAAATTTAAAGCCACAGAAGAAATGTGGTGGGACCACTCCCGCAACTGGAGTCCTGCAAAGGATGGCTATAAGCTTTTCAGAAGGGACAGGTAACAAAGGAGGGGTGGTGGTGTGGCACTCTATGTTAGAGAGTGTTTCAGTGTTCTTGAGCTCGGGGCTGGGAATGATAAGGTAAAGTCCCTATGGATAAGGGTCAGGAGGATGGCCAACAAAGAGGACATCCTGGTGGTGGTCTGTTATAGACCGCCAAACCAGGATGAAGACATCGGTGAGGCATTCTACAAGCAGCTGGCGGAAGTCACGCAATCATCACAGAATCATCATAGAATCATTATAGAATCACTGTAGAATCAGTAAGCCCTGGTAGACCTACTAACCTAGGGGGATGGTTGGACCAGATGATCTTGGAGGTCTTTTCCAGCCTTAATGATTCAATGATTCTATGAAATCTGAGAAACATGTATATACTTCTACTGTTTATATTCAAGGAGGTAGCCTAGACTTCATGAAAAGATTCCTGCCTTGCGCAGTCTCCTTGTATGTGAAATTTGTTTCTGTGCACTATTTTTGTCATCTCAAATTTTCCTCCTTTCATTTTGGATCCAAATCAGAAATCACAGGCCTAGTGGAAGCCCCAGAGGATCTCTGACTGACTACAGATGCTCTGAACTGTTACCTCGGAGTTGAGGTTCCCACTGTAGAAATTACTCAACAAGTTACACTTCATGATTTTATGTATTTACTTATTTATTTATTGCTTAAGCACTGCTGCAGTCTTATGCCCAGCCAGTACCTGACTAACTAAATGAGATTAGTCATACTCAAGAAAAAAAGTGTGTCAGCTCCCATTTGATTAAACAGATATTAAATAACGGCTTTTTCTAGGGCAATCACTTGGTAAATCTAAATACAGAAACACTTCAATATTGATGTTCTGGCAGCAAATCAGACTTCTTATAGATGGAAACTTTGCAAAAAATCAACTTCTCACCAGGTTTCTGTGTTGAAAATTGTAATCTAGACCTGAGTCTTCCTCAGTTTTCCCAAAGTGTCCCAGTCTGCAATATATTTATCTGCATAATGTCCACACTGTTCTGCTCTCCATTTGGATTGCCATTCTTGCAAAACATCTGCCTGTGAGTGTGTGCAGAAGGTTAATTCATGTAGCCAGTCTTGCTCATTCTGTTTATAAAAAACTTTTTCAATAAGTGTCTTCTGCCTGCAAATCTTGGCTGTACAGACCACCTGTCCATTTGTTAACAGGCAATGTTGCTGTCCATTTGCTCAACAAGACTTATTTTGAGTGAACAAGAATTTTTGTTCATATAAATATATGCAATGCTTTTATGTTGGCTATAAAAAAAGCTTTTACCAATCACTTACAAAATAGAACTAAGATGTGATATTGTGTCTAAATACCTACAAAACAGCATTTTTGCCATATTAACTTTAGTTATGTTCCTATATACACTCTTTTGATAATATTAATGTAAGTGGAAAGTACTGCAACAGTTTATTTTTTAAAAAATATCATAGTAATTGTAATTTTTTTTTCAATTATTCCTAAAATATTTTGAAGGTATGAACCCCAAACCTATATCATGGTCTTTTTGATTCTGTGATGTAAAACACATGAAAAGAAATTCAGGTTTCTTGGATTATTTGTTTTCATTTCTGGAAGAAAACAAAAACAAAACAAAAAAAAAAAACAGGAAAAGTAGATAATTACAATGAACCAGAAATGAAAAGACATACAAGAATTCTACATCTGTGTGTTGAGACACGACTCCTTTGAAGGTCCAGTGAGTATTTTCAGATAATCACTAATCCATAAGTAGCTTTGGCTGCAAACAAATGTATCTGATACTGTTCTAAATACTTTACCTGTACTGTCAAAGTAATAATTATTGTGCTAGTCATAAAACATTAAAAAATAACAAAGATCTATGAAGATTACTGCCATTTTAAGATAATGCATCTACAGGGCAAAATGTGCATAGTAGGCACTGAATGTAATGTGATGGCTAAGAGAGAGCCACCTACTATGAAGAGTTCCAATTTGAAGATAAAACGAGATCTTACCAGTGAAGAATATAGGCTTGAGAACAGGGCTGTCAAAAGTTGTAATTACAAAGAAATAGCAGGGCAGAAAACAATGTAATTGACCGTAAAGAAGGTAGGAAAGAAGAGAGAGAGAGAAAAAAAATTAACGAGGAGCCTATTTTTGGAAGATATGGTCACAAGAGATTGCCCCCATTTTGTTTCAGAGAAGATTAGAAATGATTAATAAGCATAGGGTAGGTGTTATGAAAGCAAGTGATGTGGATGGGGAAGGGCCTGGGACACAAGTCCTATGAGGAACAGCTGAGGGAACCAGGGATGTTTAGTCTAGAGAAGAGGAAGCTCAGGGGAGACCTTATTGCTCTCTACAACTACCTGAAAGGAAGTCGTGGAGAGCTGGGAGTCAGCCTCTTCTTACAGTTAACTAATGACAAGATTAGAGGGAATAGCATCAAGTTGCACCAGGGGAGGTTTAGATTAGAAGTTATGAGACTTTTCAGAAAGAGTAGTCAGGCATTGGTACATGTTGCCCAGGGAACATCATCCCTGCGGGTGTTCAAGGAAAGGCTGGATGTTTTACTTAGGGACATGGCTTAGTGGGTGACGTTGGTAGTAGGGTGATGGTTGGACCAGTTGATCTTGAAGGTCTTTTGCAACCTCAGTGATTAAAACTGCACTTTTGATTAAAAAAAATCAAAGAAAATTGTGGGAAGCAGAGTGAGGTAAGTCAGAAGAAAACAGATTCAGGTTCTTTTATTTGTTTAAAGGATGAAATGATCCTAATTAAATAATCTCCTTGATTTGCCTTGAGTAGTAACAGCATTTTCTTCCCCTGGCACTGAAGTGTGTTTTACAGTTTCAGAAGCACTCTGTGTTTTAATCCTATTATAACCTACCAGAATAAACAAGTATTTTAGCATGATTATTTAAAGTTTTTTTTTTTTTTTTTTTTTTTTTTTTTTTTACTGTATCTATCAATAGATTCTTAATTTTCTTGGACCATAAGATAGATAGTGAGCATCTGTTTGGCTTTCTCTAATACTTAAGGTGTTTCTAGATGAAAATTATGCTGGGTTCAGGGAGAAATTTCCTCTATAATATTTTTAAAGGCCTACTTATAAATATGTTATTCTTGAGAGTTATAGCTTTTGGGAGATGGGGGATGGTGAATATAACATAACACATAATCCTGAATAGATTTTAGGAGAGAGGAATAGGGTGTGTATATACTTGCAGGAGTACCTCCAAAGCAAAGAATAACAGCACTTGAGCACTCCAGAGTGCCGTCATGCACTGCCTTTACCCGTCCTTAGTTCATACAGTGGACAGAATGTCCAAGGTTTGTTTCAAACAATGATTGTAAACAGCTGCATTATATAGAGTTGATAAGTCACATTGGACAAAACACCAGGATTATTTATTTATTTATTTATTTATTTATTTATTTATTTATTTCATAAAACAAAGCCTGGCAAAAAGTGAGGCTGCCTAGTTCAGGATCTTTGAGTATGTTGCCCATGCCACCAGAGATGAACTGCAACTAAGGGAACCTCTGTGATAGTCAAAATATTCCCATTTGCAGGTATTTAGAGAAGTAGAACAGATATTTATACTTCTCGAAGTGAGTAATGACATAAGTGATGGTCATTGGACAACCTTTTTAACATGACCTGCTGCTAGTGTAGTTCTGTAGCAAAGCCCTTTTTCTTCCACAGACGAAGTGGATGCATGACCAGCTCTGGACATGACCATGCTCAACCCTGTTACAAACTTTATGGCCCGGTTTGTTTCTGCTGCAGCTGTTTTTCTGTCAGCACAGCAATACTTTCTACCAGACAATACTGATCTTGGCATTTGGTGTTGTCTTATCTTCATCTTTCTTTTTATCTTTTTTAGCTTTATCTTGGGGGACTGGGTGACAGGCAGTGGAAGCGAGCAGTCTCCTAGTGGCAGGGCTCCACATGGCAAACATGGTCATGATCCTGAACGTGGCTCGGCAGGACCACAAAACACAACTTTCATAACCAGGAAGCTGTGTGTATATATATATGATTTTGTCCGAATAATATTACATTTCTGTAAAGCTGTACTTTTAAACTCATAAAGTGCCACAGCCTCCATTGATTTTCTTAATATGTATGTATCTCTAGTGAACTTTTCCACTTATTAGGACCCATTAGCTAGTTTACGGCATGATATCATAATCATTAGAGAGTTACTCATTGCTAATTGAACACTTAAGACTTTTGCTGTTCATAATGGAGTAAATTCCTCTAAGGTATGAGGACTCTATAGATAATTTTCCTTATTGGTTAATTTTATAGTATGTATTATAAATCAAACTCGTTCTCTGTTAATATACAAATGATGCTGCATATTTGCTTTTGGAACAAGAGGTTTGTGCAATTGAAAGGAGGATGGGTGTATTAAATTTTTGCTAGGGGGTTTAAGCTGCCTGCTGCTGGTAATTTTCCCAAACTCATTCAAGCTCAAAATCATCAGCTGGCATGTGGTAAAGTCTGCTGCTAATTTTGGTTTTCTTTTTTGGTTTGAACATAAAAGGGTATACAGCCTGAGACTGTGGGTCTCTTCCCTATTTTATTCTTATAAACCACAGCACATAAACATTGTGATAACGCATGTAAAAACGTTCCTGTCTGCTGTGAAAGCTGCAGCTAAACATGATCAAATTAAATTCAGCAATGAATGCAGATGAGCTTAAAGGTTGTGTTGGCTCTTGTTAGTAACACTGTATGTTTTCACATGCAAGATGCCAATATAGATGGTCTCTACCAAGTTCTGATACCTTATTAGGATTGCAGTGCCTGTGTGCTTAAAATGGTAGGGTATTATCAGTATATAAAGAGAAGCCTACAAAACATGACGTGATGCCAGGAAGTGATCCCATACCAATGTTTGAATCAGTTGAGTTATTGTATTAGAGAAACTAATCCTCACAGCAGTCTTTGCAGAATGTTGTACTGATACCTTTATGCAGTTTATGGTAGTTTTCGTTTATGCCTACTTTTTTTAGAACAAATTTTGCCAGGCACCTGATCTTCAAGAGTTTAATCCAAGTAAACTGGATTTTCATGTTTCTTTTCTATTGTACCTGGCCAGATGGCCACATTTCCTTTCATTGTATTATTGTTATCTTTTATATAACATAAAGTGAAAAACTGCTCTGCCTTTTACAGAGAAGATTTTTCTTAGGGAAGGGACATGGTTGGCATTCTAAATCGGCTACAGTAATTTACAAGTAAAATTGCCCAAATGGCTGAGATGTGTATTGTATATCCTTAGTGAATAACACCTGTGATCTTCAATATACCACACAAATTCAGACATCTGTTCTGTTAAAATTCTGATTGCTTGAAAATTGTCCTTATCTACATACAAAAAATAATAATAATAATAAATAAATACAAATATATATATATATAGTGACTAGAGTATTTGGGTATCTTTAGTGCTACAGTTGTCAGCTCTAGTTAGATATAATAGACTGACTGTAACATGCTTCAGAGAGCCTTAAATAAGGAAGTCAGTGTTGTCTTGAAAAATAGAAACTGCAAGTGCCTTTACTGGCATATTCTAGGGGGTATAATTGAACCTCATGAGGTAATTTTATCATCTGTACTAGTCCCCATTTTGCAAGTCTGCAAGTGTAAAATATCTTAATCTCTTATTTTTATTTTAGTATCTTGAATCTTTGAAGGTCATCACTTCAGAAAAACAGTAAAAGGGCTGGAGCAGGATTTTCCAAAATGACTCAAACAGCCAGTTTCCCATCCCCTCAAATTGGACTTGATTTTCAGCTCTTTATCACTGAGGATTTCCTGAAGAATAATGATTTTTGAGAACAAGCTTTAGACTTAAGATTATGTTTGCTTTCAACCTTAAGTTATGTTTTTACTTCTAAATTCCATCTTTTTCAAAGCATCATGTTCTGTCTTGTCCCAGACATCATTTATAAATCTTGGTCTAAGTCTGACTGTAATACTTATCTGACCTGACTCCTGGTTTTGAACAGCCTGCTGTTTTCACTCCATTGAATGTTGCCACTTTACCATTCTTGAAGTGATGGATTAATTTTATTAAATGGCTAAATGATCTTGCAGACATTGCTTCCATTTTTATTATTTTTATATTTTAAGAAACATATTTGTACTTAAACACTGTCCTTGAACACTGTAATTATACCTCTTCAATTTTTCAAATAAATGTTGAAGTCTTATATGGGGTTAAATTTACCTGAAGTGTGGAATGTTTCCAAAGAGTCAAGTTAGTTAGCCCTCAAAACTTACCATACTAACATCCTGTATTCTATCTATCCGACAGTCTTTGAGGAATTGCTCTATGATGTGTACACATCCCACACCCCTTTAACATCCTGGAAGACAACAGATATATTTATCCAGACTTTCAGTTACTTTTCAGCTTCATTGATTTTCTTCCCAGGCATTGGACAATTTCTTCTACAAAGCAAGAGGCAATACTTCTTACTCTCACATTTGTGATACTTCTCCTGCTCCAGTTTTTGGTTTCTCTGGTGCTCCCTGGGTAAAAAACTTACATGACACATGAATTATTATTAATAGTTTTATTTTCCCATTTCACAATTTTTTAGTCAGAAGAAGCACGTGGTTTATTATAGATATTAACAGGCAAAACAGATCTTGGGTCAGCTGGTGAAAAGACTGTAGTGATGGTTATGGAGCAGGGACCAGGCTTGCTCTGGAGCTGCCTGCTGAGAATCGTCATTGCTTGGGCAGTGTCTTCTCCCAGGTACTGTGCAGAATAGCCACTGGTCTTGAAAATGTGATAAGCTGGGCTGTTGGGGTAAACTACTGCATATGAAAGATTCTGTTGGGACGTACATACAATTGTGACAGATGTGTTTTTTAATCTTTTGATTCAGTAGCCATAGACACCCTTTTAGGTATATTAGAAGGAGAAATTATTAAATTAAAGCTAAAACTGCCACAAATATAAGCAGTGATGTTTTTAATCTGACTCACCAATGAAAAACTGATCTACAAGAATCTCCATCTCTATTCTCTTTAGTGACCAGCGATAGGACCCACGGGAATGGGGTCAAGCAGGGGAGGTTTAAGCTAGATATCAGGAAGAGGTTCTCCACTGAGAGGGTTGTCACACACTGGAACAGGCTCCCAAGGGAATTAGTCAGAGCACCAAGCCTGTTGGTGTTTAAGAAATGTTTGGACTATGTTCTTAGTCATATGGTCTGAATTTTTGGGTAGACCTGTGTGGTGCCAGGAGTGGGACTCAATGATCCTTATGGGTCCCTTCCAACTCGGGATATTCTCTGATTCTGTGAAGGTTGTGCACTCTTGTGTGAAGTGCATTGTAAAAGGTAAAAAGGTAAAATGAAATTTAAATTGAAAGTGAAGTTTGTTTTTTTTTTTAAGATGGAATGGATTTGGTACTTTACATTTCCTGAAAGAATATTAAAGCAAGAAAGCATTTTACTCTGGCTCAGACAGTGATCATGGTGGAGGGGTTTATTTTAAAATCCTGGCAACTAACATTGTTATACTTGACTTGTGCACCAACATTGACCAATGGAGGTTTTGGCTGAGTGGAAACAAATAGTTAAGGTTTTGTTCTGTTACATTTTGGTATTTGCGTCTTGCTTGGTGGAATTTTAATGTTCTAGAACTGTGGCATATTTTTACAGTTCTTTTAAGATATATTAGTGTGTGACTTTGAAGGTATTTTTGTTTTGAAATGTGTTATATATTTGAGATTTAAATATTCTTACATGATTAAGTGAAAAATCTCTCAACACGTTCTAGCTCCTAGTGAAATGACTCTCATAAAAAGTTACTGTTTAGATGTAGTATTAAACATATCTTCCAAATTAACTTTTTTATTTTTTTTTTTTTACCTACTTGTGCTGTAGAAAATGCACCCCTCCTTTACCAGAAATCCCACATCCAAACAAAACCTTTATACTGTAGTGTAATCAATGTTCAATGTAGCACATTACTGTCACATGTACTAGATTAACTTCTTTAATGCACTTCTTTCTCCTAACAAAGATAGACCATAAGAAATACCCTGGAGGATAACAGGATTTGATTCTTACACAGGTTGAAAACAGTTTCCAAAATTAAGGCTGCTCCCTTTCAGGTCCCAGAGCAACTACCCTCCTACCATTTCAGAGGATGGGTTTGATGAAACCCTCATGGAGACCCAGCTTGGTGATTCCAAATGAGGAGGCCCCCTGGCAGCTGGATCTCAAGCCACACCTAGATCTAAAGGTTGTGCATGAGGGATGGGAAGTCTTGAGCAGGACCAGCATCACCAAGTGACATACCCTCTGATGAGTGTACCTATGCTCTTGCTTAGATAATATTTTGTCTTCCAGTTTAGGTAGTGTTTTGGCTCTTTGATCTTGTGATTTGCCTTCAGACTAAAAGACTATGATTTGAACAAGCATGTTTTTCATTTATAATCTTTCTAGCTTGATGCATGTGTGATCCTAGTCTTTGCTTCATTTCACTGGAGCGTTTTTACGTTTAGGTGTGTAGGTGTAGGATAGTCCAAAGCTGTACAAATGCCATATCTTGTTCAAGATCTGAAAGCAGTATTTTTATTTATTTGTTTATTTGTTTGTTTGCTTATTTTAAGCAGTCACTTCATAAATTTGCATTTTTTCAGCCTTTCCTTTACAAATTCTATAAGATTTTGCATGGAAACTAAAAACTTTTCACTACCCCTTAAGGTTAAATTTTAAAAAGATAACATTCAAATCCTGTTGATCTCTATTTGACTGATTTAAGTCTTCACTGAACTGATAATTTCCTTTCTTTTGTTTTGTTTTGTTTCTATCCATTTAAAATGTTTTTATAGACCAAAGGTGTTTAGCAGCCCAAATTGCAAACTTTTTTTTTTTAAAACTAGGTTAAAAATAAAGAAAAAAATGTAGCTACATTAAGATAAAAATTGTTTTATAAAGTAGTATAAGTATAACTTCAAATGTTATAAACTAACACCTTAAAGAATGACATTGGTTCTTATTTAATGTTGTCTTGTCAATTAAATGTAAAATAGAACTATACAAATTCTCACTTCAGTAGTTTGCAAACTAGCAATTCTTTCAAAGGAACTTGAACCTGGAACTTGAGCATAAATGTACATGAATATTAGAAATAGGCTGAAACAAAAAAACATTCATGCTGAACAGTCCCAATGGTATAAGAATAACATAATTTGGTTTGAATCTCACAGCAGACCTGTAATTTTCCAAAGGAAATAAACTAAAACCTTGATCTTTTTGGAAAATGAGTTCAGAGATTATTCTTTTCAACTCAGCACCATCAATAAACACAACACATTAACAAGCACTGCTCAGTGCAGGAGTCTTGATTTTTAGACTTTTTTGCATTGTTTTTGTTACTCCTTCTGTGCAAGTTTCTTTTTTTTCAAACATAAAAATTCGAGTCTTAAAAGTGTTTGTTGTCTTGCTTGATAGAATAAAGTATTTTTAAAAGACTTCTTTGTGATTGCCCTATCATACCTTTACAAAATACATGCTAACTAGGAAAATCACCAATATCTCATCTGCCTTTTAATAGTTTTATTTAATTATCCGATCATTATTTCTCATTCATTGCCATTTAAAAAGCAGCTTCTACATTCTTCCCCTATTTGCATAGCTGTATCAACATAGTATAGTTTGTGTGATAAATTGTTTAGCCTGATCAAGCTTTTCTCTATATCTACAGTTCCCTTTAAGCATGTTTGCTATGTCTATGTACTTTCTTTTGTGTGCTTCTGAATTTTTATTTTTAATTTCATCAGGGAAATAGTGTTAACAGACAAGAATACGCAAAGTTCTTCTTATTATGATATCATGATATTTCTGGCTTTGGTGAATCTGGGAAAAATCCAATAGAGACAACGGCTGATTTTTAGACTGGTTGGATTAACATTAGAAACAAACTTGTAAAGTATTTTAGTATCATGCAACATAAAAGTATATAAACTGATGTATTTTTGCTCATTAAAAATTGTTATGAATATTTTCTTTGGTTTTGTTTCATATGCAATTGCAGTAGAATTTCTGATTTAGATTTTTTTTTCAGGAATTAATTCAGCATTTTTTTTTTATTTTTTTTTTGAAGGAATTTTAAAGAAAATAATAAATAAATAAACAAATACTATCAAATAATAATTTTGATTTCAAGAAAAATGACTACGCAAAGTACAAATATAATTTTAAGAATTGTAGTCAGGAAGCTGAGATCATCTTTGTAAATTGTATGGCAAAAGAAAAGAATCAAAACAACTCTGATTTTGTGCATCAAACACAGAACATATCTTATGAACCATTTACAAGGTCCTAATTACATATCAGAATTGTTGTATAAATAACAGGTGAACATATAAACAACATTTTTATAAACAATTTTTAAAGAACTATCCTGAAAAGAGACAAAATACGGTCTTCGTAAAAAAAAAAAAAAAACAAGTCCGTTTTCAGTGGATGAAAAACAATAATGTCTTTTTCCATATTTTGCATTAAAATATTAAGCTGAAAGGAGAAATTGTCTCTAACTCCTATGAGGGGATGTGTAGGCTTATGAACTTTAAAGATCATTTTAATGAAACTGTGAATTTCAAATTTGCAACCATGTATGCTTATTTTGATTTTGATTCATACTATAATTGTATTAATCTTTTGTCAGATAACAAATGCTCTGTTTTGCATCATGCCCTTAAAACTGCCCCTGTTTAGAACCAAGAGAAAAATGTGTTGTCTAGTCTGTAGAAGACTACCTGTCCTTTTTGAAGAAAAGGAAGAAAAAGTGGAAATATTTCTATGGAAGATGTATTTCTGGAAACTACCTATGCCTGTGATAACATGTGAATATGTTGACACAGGTCAGCTTTATTATACTTTACATTTTATCTGAGTAGCACTCATTTGAAATGGTAAATTACATTGTTACGTTAAAAAAAAAGAGCTCATTATAATTACCTACCTAGTATACAGGAAAATGTACAATGGATGTATATAGTATCTTTTGCCTCCTTGTTTTTAAGTGACAAAAGAAAAAAAATATAAATGCTTCAAGTAAATGTTCAAAAACTTAAACAGAAATATATTTTTTTTTTCCCCTGGAGCTCTAGCATTTAGCCTCAATGACATTTTTGCCAGTACAACAGATAATATGCAAGAATTTATTTATTTATTTATTTACGCATTTATTTATTTATTTTTCCCCTGAGGTACATTATTCCTCTATGACTAGTAAGTATTAAAAACAGAAATAGAATCCATGGAAAGTGGCTCAGTTTCACATGAAATGTCACACAGTTACTTGTATTATTCCAGATGGTTTGCAGAAAGAAAGTTCTTTTTGTTAATGAGACCAACACAACTCATCCTATTATAATATCTCTAACTTAATAAATTGAATATTTGCATATTTCTCCTTCATGTTTTTCCGAATAGATTGTTTTTGTTGTTTTCTCATGGCCATAAACCTTACTGTGCAGGAGGTGTCATAGCTGTATATTTTAAGAAGCAAAAAATGAATGGGAAGGTCTGTCTAATTCCATCCACCAGGGAAGTCTGCTTGATAACGTCCCCAAGGCAAAGAGAAAGTGAACATTGGAAAAATAGAATAATTGCTAGTGTTGGTGTAGTGAAAACATCAAAAGTAGTTTAAAATTATCAGAATCTTAGCCATTATTCAATGTTTTTGCAAAGGAAAGGAAAATGCAAGATGATGTTGTGATTTCTCCCAGGCAATAGGGTAAACTAGAAGTTATCACTATCTCATGAATTCTTGAAATTCAGTGGCAAGCTCAGTATGTGAAGCCCAACTGATTTGTCTGATCAGTGTACGCATATGAAAAAAACATTTCCACTATGAGACCTCTGATTTTACACATAAGGAAGTTTGGTTGGTGTATCTTAGCTTCTGCCTGCAGACCACTAGTTAGTTTTTGTTTTCTTACATAAATAAAACAGTGCAAACACTTCAGGGATACAATCAAAAGTGAAGAAAAGCCACAAAACCTCTATTGGAGGTTGTGGTTATGCACCTAAAGGAAAACACATCAGAATCTTCATAGGTGTGCTTACACTAGCAGAGGAGAACAAGAGTATCAACCAAAGAGTCAGCGTGTTCTGTGTATAAGATAAGCACACTGAAAAAATTGGTCAGGAAGTTTGACTGAAGGAAAGGAGTGGGCACGGAAATACTTTGGGGTTAAAAAAATGGCTTTACTGGAGGCAATAACTACTTCACTCCCTGAGTGAATGTGAGTCAACATTTTTTTTTTGTGAAGAAGACTCGTGTTCTGAAGGATCATTGAGTGTGGATCAGCTTGATCAACCACTAGGAAATCATAGTACTTTGTGATTCTATCTACTGTGAATTACACCGTTCTTCTTGGATTGCTATGTGCCAAGGAAAGTGGTGTCTCACTCAATTTCCAGTGACCTAACATGTCATACTCACTCTTCACTTGGATGGTGGAAATGAATGATATCCTTGATTACAAGGAGCGATTGTTGTGGCAGAGAGGTAAGCTGCAAATGGTTTGCCATGGGCATGTTTCAGATTTATTTTCTTGAAGTGCTTTTTTACATAGTGCAGGCACATAATTCTGTGTGCTTGGAAATGACAATCATGAAGGCTTTGCTCTTACTGTAAATAATGAAAATGAAAAACAAGAGGCCTTACTCTGTACAGCCTGTCCATTTCAGCCTCAAATGCTCTTTCTGCAGAGTTTCTTTCAATCTTCAGAAGCACACCCTGCTGCCATAAAGTGCCTGACAGTTTTGCCACTGACTTACTGACAAAGCAGAATTGCATCATATGAAACAGTTGTCTTCAACTACCTACAAATAACTGCCTCCTGTTTGAAAAGGTATCTACTACTAAACAGATTTGTTGCAAATAAATACAAGAATAATGTGAAGAATTAACTTCTATGTATCTACAATACCAAGTAAAATATTGTTAGTAAGTTTTTCATTAATTTTTACAAGGTACTGCAACACAGAATAGGCTATGTTAAATAGGCTATGTTAAATAACTATAGCATTTGTTATGATAATGAGGTTATGCTATGCTAGAGTGTATGTTAAAGACCTATATAGCAAGCCTCCAAAAACATGTAATATGACCTAAATATGTCAAGAAGCCTGGACACCACCTATAAAGGCACACTTTTTTTTTTTTTTTGTGTAAGTATGTTGTATACATTCCATGAAGAAGTTGATTGAGCAATAAGGGTCATTTATATTATTTCAATTGTCCATAGTCAAAGGTTCAAACTTTGGAATTGGTCACAAAGGCAGATAAAAATATAATTCAAATTCAGGAGAACACAGAGGAATTGTATTTCCTCTTTTGAGACTCCCTTGTTGAATCATGTAGAAACTACTGATTATATTTTAAAGGCTCAAAGATTTTTTTTGTGTGTGTTTTTTTGTGTGTGTGTGTGTGGGCTAGTGACTTCATCTATCTAAAGCTGTCTGAACTTCAAACAGATTTGGGAAATATAGTAGATAAAAAGAATTTATGAGAATTAAATTATGTCACCAAAATGGCAAAAATCTTTCTCCACAAAAGAGGTCTTTTAATAGAAAGAGTAACCTTTTCCCTGCTTATTGATAATCAGGACATTGAAACATAGATATATTTATCTTAACAAATAATTTAAATTGCAGCTTTAAAACAATAATTTTAAGATTACATGTAAGAATATGTCAGTTATTTCACATTATTATGAAAATAAATTTTAATATCTAATTTAAATGTATGTCATTATTTTTTAGTATTTTGTTATTGGATTTTTCTATCCTGAGTACATTCACCATCAATGTTGATGTACACCTCTCTTGTTCTTTCCATTGACATTCACAGAAAGATATCATGAGCCATGAGGAAAATCAGGCAAGTTGAGTGGAATTCATTACTTGTGATTAAAGACGACTACAGAAGTCACATTGAACCAACAGCTTGCTGGCATGGAAGGTATCCCAGGAAGCTGTGTGGCTAAGTCCCTGCTTTAAATCTGAAATCACCACCCTTCTCCCCAGGACTCGGATATTCTTCGAGGGAGGCCTGTTGTCTGTGCTTAAACCTTGATCCACAGCAAGGTGGAGCCTGGGTATAGGACCATGGCTGAACAGTGCCAGGGACTTCGGTGACTGCAGCTCTTCCTGTGGACACAAATGTAGGTATGTGGCGTGCTCTGCCCCAGAAAAGTGGGTCCTTTAACTCTAAATAAAGGGTTGTCAGAGGAAAAAATTGAAGATCTCAGTATGTACACTGGCAATAAAGTTGCTGAGAGTCTATATGTGTTTTCACCTCTCATTAATAAGTCTAAAATAAGATGGTTAATCAAAGAATGAGGTGAGAACAGTGAAACGACCACCAGATTTAAATGTAAAGTAATAAAATTTATTTTGGAGTGGAATGAATTTATTTAAAAATATGTGGGGCAGAAGAAGTCATGAAATGCACAACACATAGCATGAAGGAAAAAGAGCTGCTGCTCAGTACAGGAAGGGTTCTCCAGGGACATTTCATCTGCCAAACACTCCCTAAATTTTTAGCTCTGTTCCCTAGATGTTCAGGCACAGGAAGAGGTTGCATAAGGAGAGTAGCAGTGACATTTGGTTGGGTCTGTGCTGTCTGTGCTAGTAGTTCTCCTGTTTATTTGACACGGTTGACTTATGATGTCTTGGTCATGGCTTGTTTGTTCAGCCAGGATCTTCATTCTGGCAGATTTGCTTTCAATTGCCATCCACCTCTTCAAAGCTACCTCTAGATCAGCTTTTAGTGAAGCAGGCAGGAAAGGAAGCTGACAGGTAAAATTGCCGTGTTATTGAGAAAACAGACATGGGTATGCTCTGTAAGAGGCAGTGCTCCAGATTCCTTTTGTCTGGCAGGTTTCAAATGCAATATTTGTCCTTAGTTTTTGCTAGCCTGGTTCAGCTGTTTTTCAGTTTAAAAATTAAAAAAAAGTGGTTTCGCCTTCCAGTGCAGTAATCTTCTATACTACTAAAGTGGGTACAAATGACTAGATTTCATATGCGTTTGTCCAGCAAATCTACCAGATATTATCAAACTATTTGTGGGGAAAAATAATGGAGGGAAATTTTTCATTACACACCTATGACAGGAAGGGAAGAATATTTCTGTCTTCTAGTATCCTTTGAACATCAGTGATGGTTCCAGGGTACCTTTTTACATCATAGAGCTATTGAGGTGTGTGTTACACTTGAGTTAAGCATAAGAGAATAATACTACAACACTCAGACAAGCCCCACAAATCCAAGCTCACTGAGAAAGCTTTGTCACCCCCAAGTTATTTGCTGATAGTCTACCTAGTCCTCTGGCCAAATGTCAAAATGTGAGGATACATGAAACTCACATGAAAGGCAAACTGTAAACCTTCGTGTGGCCCACCACGTCTAGGTTCTGGCATACATTTTGGGGTTGTACCTTTGATTTTCTGCTTTGGGCATTTCAGAATTTACCATTGAATTTACCATTCTGCTGGAATCTCTTTAAATAGCAGTTATCTCCAATTTTCTGTTCATCCTAAACACTGTTTTTGATTTTTTGATATTTTTTTTGATTTTTTTTTTTTAATATCCTCAGGGTTACAGGTAAATTCTCTTGTGAGTAAATGGAATTGTTATTTCCTAAATGAGAACCTACCTCTCTGAATCATACAGTTGTAATGTAAGATGTAAGAAACGGTGACCCTTTATAATGGATTTTCTTCCATTTGCTTCACTGCACCTTCAAGGACAGCTTTTTGTTTCTTCCTTCATGTTCTCTCCTCAGAGGCTGGCATGTTAAGGTTATGAAACTAGAAAAGCTCTAGTCACATCAAAAAAGGTGGCAAATAAATACTTTAGGTGCATAAAATCCTCCCCTTCATATATACTATACATATATATATACTATGTGAGCACAGAGTCTGTGCATTATTCCACAAAGTCAATGTAATTTACACAGCTTATACAAGTTCTCTCTACCCTGCTTCTACCTCTTCCCTCCTGACATAAAATAATACAAAATGATACTCATACATTTCTCAATAAATGCACTTCTGTATTTTATCAAATCAACGTGACACTTTTCCCTTTCAAGCCTGACATGCCATTAAATTGCTGTGTAAAGAATTTTAAAAGTCTAACAAACCAACTTAATTTTTACATTTCTTAATAGCATAAATTTATTTATTTATTTATTTATTTATTTATTTATTAGTGATACATCCTTATGTGTTTAAAATCCAAGTATTTAAGGTGTGTAACACATCTTATTTAATCTGTCATAGTGGCTGCTTCACTGATCGTTTGCTATGACTGTTAGAAATGCATAGCCACTGTGCCCAGGGAAATTCAATATTCATCCACCTGCCTGAGGACATGTTTATTTTGAAACAAGAACTTTAGCACGCGTAGATAATCTGATCTAGTGGATGGCTTCCCTGTCCATGGCAAGGGGGTTGGAATTAAATGTTCTTTAAGGTCTTTTCCAACCCAAGCAGTGCTGTGATTCTGAGATTCTATGATTCTGTGAAAGTACATATCGCGAAATTTGCAGCACCCATAACAAAGCTGATCATTACACGTGCAATTTAAATATTTCTCAGTTTGGTTCTAAGAGACACTGTTTGTGTGTTCAGAAAAAAAAAAAAAAAAAAGAAAAAAAAAAAATTACTTTTACTGTAAAGAAATCCAATCTTAAAGAAGTCCAATGTTAGTGAATAAATACACAGGTATTCTTTTATGGGACAAGAATAGAAGTTAAAAAACAAAAAGTAACCATCAACTACCTTTTGCTATACTCCTTTTTATTCTATTAATTGTATGGAAGACAGAGACAGCTTTGGACAGTGTTTGAAAGTTTTGGACTTGTGTGCTGGTTGGTGGGAGCTGTGACATTTCAGAAATGGGTGGCCATCACCCACCATGGCACTGACTTAAGAACAAGTAAGTGTAATACAATGGCAAATCTTAAGGGGGGAATCAGAGACACAGGAAACCCTTGCTTGAGCTGGACAATACTATTCCAGCTGGTATAGGTGAACACAACAGAGTCCATTCACAAAAGTAAACTAGCTCTGTCTGCAGAGCTGCATCCAGAAACAAAAAAGATATTGGAGAATACTTTTGAAATCCTGGCATAATATAATAATCAAAAATTGTTAAGGAACTTTACTGTATTTCACTGATGGCTCCCAAATCCCCCTAGGCATTTCCTCATGCAAGTGTGTCATAGCAAACACATCTAGAAGCCACAACACTTTTCTTGGTTAGACAATTGCAGTAGCCTCAGCAAACTGAAAACTATTCTTTTACCAGCATCACACCAAGAAATGCAATAAATACAAACCTGTATTTTGTATCACTGGAGAGTGCAAGGGGTTTAAATCTTCCTTGGGATCTTTCTGAGTATTTACCAGAGTGGTTTTTCACCAGACAATCTTTTACACACAACTAGGATACATTTGCAGACTTGCCCCCAATTGGCTGAAAACACGTAACAGTCATAAAAAGTCTGGAAATATGATACATCCTATCTTCTCTGTAATCACAGTGAGAAAATGTGTAATCCATCGTGGATAATCAATATTAACAATGCAGACAACTGTTACAAGCTATTCTTTTCTTCACCTCTGTTTCTTTCCCAGGATGTGGAATAAATAGTTTGATTAGTTTCTTGGTTAACTGCTTAGTTTTTTGTGCGTGTGTGCATAAGCAAGTGGGTGTGTTAAAAATCACTGAGATAAAGCAAATTTAGTAGCCATATGTATTTTAATTTAGTTCATTTGTTTGTTTGTTTGTTTGTTTTTAATTTTCATGTGTAAGCCAAAACATAAAAAGCCAATTTGTGTGAAAATTCTGACCGTACCAATGAGATTTTCATCTAGTACAACGTAAACTGGGGAAGAGCAGAGAGCAAGCCCACAATTCAGAACACCAGTGGTCCCCTTCTGTTGGGAAATTGGTTGATTACTCTTTGGTCCTCTTGGGCAAGCCGTGGGTTAAACACAAATAGGATAGAATATTATCCATAATCTCTTACAGGGTGCTATCAGCATATGTAGGAGTATAATTTCATGAGAAATAGACCCTTGCTATATGCAATTCTCACTCATAACTAAGCTGTCTTGCAGGCAATCACAGAGATTTTCTTCTTCAACCCTACTTTATGCCTTTCAACTGAGCAACCTCTTCAGCTCTTCTAATTTGCCTAAATGAACACTTGACCAAGTGTGGTTTCGTTTTTGTGGAAAAGAATGCTACATTCTTCATTATTACATTGGAAACACAATGCAAAATAAACACTCCAAAATGTACACTTTTCTGTTTCTCACCTGAGGAAATGTTCAGGTACCCCAAAGAGTATTTAGCCTTTCCAAACTAAGTCAGTCAATCTAATCAAAACAAATAAACAAACAAAAACAACTATTGTCTACACACCTTGCCTGTAGAAGTCTTGTTCTATCTGTTACTCAAGGATTCCTTTACGTTTTTTCCGTACTGCCATATCTAGGTACTCATCCAGCAGTTTAGGTTGCTTCCTTTAGAGAGGGACAATGTTGCAATTCTTCTTTAGTCTCATTAGACCTGAGGATTCTGAGACTGCTAAAACAACGGATCTATCTGAACATATTTTGAGAATACCTGTTTTTTTCTTTCTTTCCTTATACTACCTCCTTTTTATCCGACCACATTGTGTATTTTCTGAGACAGGGGAACGCATACCAAGCATGGAGTTTTGTGTGACTGACTTATGAGAGAGACCAGTGTAGTGGTATACAGAGTTTTCAGAAAAAAAATGCTTCAGAAATTCAGCTGAACTCCTCTTTATTTCTCACTCCTCTCTTCTCACAAGATGATTTGCATTTTGACATTTTCATGGCTTTGTAAAAACAAAAATATTTTTTACTATAGGAAGTATTATCTTTCTGATAGTCTTATAACATAGGTTATATAGCTGCGTTAAAAGGAGATCACAAATAACATATTAGTAATAAAGCTGTCTGAGCTGGCATTTAGCATCTCTTGCTCTCGCTTTTTTTTTGGACAGTTTGGGGTTTGGGCCTTCACAATGAGTCATGTGGGTTACTTTGAAAGTCATGAGAAGAATCTGGAACAAGATTTGGCTTTTAAAGGAGAGGCAATCTGAAGACAGAAGAGCACAGGTATTCAAAGCGGTAGGATGCTAAACACACAGGCTGCCATGGCTTGGTGCACCTGGAACTTTTCCAAAGCATATGGCTTTATTTACGGGTATAATGAGATGCAGTAATCAGCCATGAAGTTTATGAATGTGTAGATCTCCATGAACAATTGTGAACTCCACTAGGTCTAGAAGGGTAGAAGACAATCATCTGGTGAGTTGTAGGTGAAAAATAAAGCATCTATTTGAGCAGAAACTATGTGAGCAGAATTAGCAATCTAACATCAGGTGATGAGGTGACCAGGTGATAGATGGGGAAGTTACAAATCTTGGGACAGCTACCAGCTTGTATTTTCCCTCCAACAGTTAAATTTGGCTAGCTACATCTCACCATTGATTTTTTGTAAGATAGGGTATGTTATTGATCATACTTGTTGAAAAGAGACAATAAAAATTCTGTTGCTCTCAGAGATTTGCTTTACCTTTTTGTTCTCTGGTTGTAGCATCATTAAAAGAACTCAAGTCTCTCTGAATTTGGAGCACAACTTAAATATATCCTTCCATTGAAGAGGAAATCATAAGAGAAAAAAGCTTGCAAAAAATCCACCTCCAGTGAAAGATTTCCCTCCGGGGAAGTCTCAAGCCATCGTGTGTTCTATGAATCTCTCCAGCCGATTAGAAGCATTTGCTCAGCTGCCTCTCTCTGCATTTGTCAGGTTTTTAATGTAATATATAAATGTGCTCCTGCTTGACTCTTACAGCTGGTTTCAGTCAGGCTCCTATAAAAAAGAAGTTTCAATTAGCACTGATCCAAACATATTCTAGAGATATATTTTTATGGCTGCTTGACAAACAGCACTCTTTGTTCATAGAGGTGCGTGAGACTCCAAAACACAACATAGCCAGAACTGTGAGTCATCACCACAAACACTCTACTTTGTTGCATAGGTCAGACTGCCAAACCCAGAGGAATTAGTTGGCCAGATTGAATTAGTGGTTGAAACATTAATTTATGCTACATAAATGTTATTGTGGCCCTGTGGGAAAGTACTTAGGTCATAGGCTTTACGAACTATTCACACCAAGAGGGGTTTCCAGCTGTAAATCAGCTCAGAAATGCACCTTTGCAAAGCCCTGGCAGTTCTGAGCTGTACTATCCCCCTGTCCGCACTGACTCCAACTGCCTTTCTGCATGTGCTTTGTGGGCCACACACCAAAGAAGCAGACAGTGGTCAGAGAAGAGCCCCTGCTGGGTCTAGTGGAGACCTGGCTGCCCGTGTGCCATGCAGTGGGAGCTGGCCATGAACAGGGTGCCTGGCGCCAGTGCAGCTGCATGGTAAACCGAGACCCTGGCATCTCAAGCACACACATTGCCCAGCCCTGACAAGGCTGATTCTCTTCTGGGGGAGAAGGAGGACTAGATACACTTGTGGGTGGATTATTTGGAAGTGAAGAAAAAAAGAAAAAAGAAAAAAGAAAAAAAGAAAAAAGAAAAAAAGAAAAAAAGAAAAAAGAAAAAAAGAAAAAAGAAAAAAAGAAAAAAGAAAAAAGAAAAAGGAGTAAATGCTTTCTGTCTGCAAATTGTGGTAACTGAGGACACATGCCAAGAAAGAATTATGCACAAATGATAGTGTTTAAACTTGTTTTTATGTGTTTGGATGTGTCTCTGCCAAAAATCTGACAGGGTCTTATTGTTGGATCTTTTTCATTGTGAAGCCACTGGCTGCACTCAGCAAATGTCTCATAAATAATGAAATAACTGGGAACCTTTAGTGCTGTCTGCTGGTGTCAACTGCCACACTGAACAAGTTCTGCTCTCCTGCAAGCCAAGTAGACACAGAGGGACAACACAAGGGGGGTGGCGTCTGCCAACCAGGGGGAAGAGCAGCCTATTTAAACAAGTGTAGTTAACTCCAAGCTCTAACTCACATCCATTTCTTTAATTTTGGGCTGTGCCTGCCCTTGCACAAAGGGTTATTTGTTTTACTATTGTTTGTTTTTGTACAGCTCAGCTAGCACATCCATTGCCTTGCACCACTAGCACTGTGGCTCTGAATCATACTGCACATACATCTTCCCCTACAGAGTACCACAACACATGCCTCCTCTTGTTTTTAAAAGTAGTACAACCAGCATCCTTATCAGGTATCTCCAGTACTGCTGTTCTCAAGGACATAGCAAACCCGTTTCAGATTCCAGGCTGCAAGGTGCGTTTACTCATGCTCCTGGACCTGATTTCCAGGCTTGTTGCTTCAGGAATCTTGCACGTTAATGGTGTAAATGATGTTTTCTTTATCCTGAATACTTAAACTGCAACACAAAAGAAAGTTTTTATAGCATGAAATATTCATAAAAACATGCTAAAATAGTTAAGGGAATGTGAAATAAATGCAGTTTTTAAAAAATAACAATT
>NW_028153564.1:0-51588 GCF_964211835.1 Anser anser | reverse complement strand
CCTTTTAAATGAAGAGTAAGGAGCTGCAGAGACCCAGGTCCCCCCCTTCTTCCTGGGGGACACAGGCGATGCCCATGTCACAGGGGACCCCTGTGCCTACAGCCCCTTGGGACCACCCCTGCCACTGCTGGCCCTTCCCCTGGCACCCCTGCCCATCTGTCCCTTCTCCCAGGGGAGAAACGCTCTGCTGGACCGATCCAGCACCTCCAAAAGAGACCGGAGAGCCCCCCGCACGTGGATTCACGCAGCTCGCTGGCTGCCCGCTTACCTTGGGGCTTGCTGCCGCAGGGTGCCCACTGTGGGTGCTGCTCACAGGGCTGCACAAAGGAGACGGGGCTCAGCCAGGGGGGTTTGTCCTGGGGTGACAGGGGCACCCCCAGGCAGAGAGGGGTGTTTCTCACCTGCTGCTGGCAGTTGCAGGGTGGCCGTGGGGAGCTGGCACCGGTGGGCCCCAGGAGGCATAGAGCTGGGCACTCGGTGCTGCCCGCACCTTGTGCCAGGCAAAAACTGAGCAACCGGATCCCACTGCTGCTTGCTCACAGCCCCCAGGTTTTATCTTAAAGCCCTTGAAAAGAAGGAGCCTCATTAGTGAAGCAAATGTGTTGGCCAGCATCAGCTGCTGACCCGCCTCCCCCGTTGCAGGTGCCTTTGCGAGAGCCAAAGATGCGGCTGATACGGCGGCATCGCTCGCTTCAGTAACGGGCTTTGGGAGGAACGGGACGACTTGGAGAAGGAAGAAATCCAGAAACTGGCAGTTACCGTCCTGCTGTAAGCCGCCGCGCTGCTCGGTGGCAGCTCCGGGTCAAGCAGGGATGATCCGGCCCCAGATAAGGTCCAGCTGTGGCTGTGGGTGCCCCCCGAGCCCCGCAGCCCGCGGCAGGAGGAGAGGCAGCGGGGCGCCGCTCTGCCGTGTCTGCAGTGCTGGGGCTGGGCAGAGCACAGCCCACGGCGCGTTAATATTTGATGGGGGCATCAGGTGGCAGGGCCGGGCCCAGTCCTGCCACATCCCAGGAGCGCCTCTGGACCAGCAAGGGGCCGTACACACTCCTGTGTGCGCACAGCAACACGCACGGCTGCGGGCATGGCCCCATCGCTCTGCTGGTGGCAGATTTGGTGCTCGGCTCCGTTCCTGCCACTGCAAAGGGACGTTTGGGGGACTGGGGGAGTATTTAGTAACACTAAATAAAGCCCGTGCTAATAAAGCCCATACCAAGGGCTGGCACCAGCAGGGAGGAGGCCTGGGCAGCGGGGCCCGCCACGCCGCCCGCACGTCTGTTACTGATATTCAGCAGTGTTTGCGTTTCCTCACTCAACCTCCATCCATTATATATGGCCAGAATGTATCAGCGGAGCTCGGTTACACGAGAGAAATTCAATCGAGGGGTTGGAATAAAATCAAGAAGCAGGAGATCAAAGCCTTCAAATGGTAACTGCCCGGTGAGGATCCATTACAGGGCCCGCCTCATGCTCCCCCCGGGGCAGGCCGATGCCCTGGGGACTGCGGCTCCGAGGGTCCGCTGCCGCCGGCCCTGTGCCACACATGCCCATGTCCACCTTGGTGCCCACCCTGGTGGCCACCTGGACGCCTACAAACACCCACCCTTTGGCCAAATCTTTGACCCTGGATGGTTCGGGAAGTGCTGTCTGAACACACAAAACTCCCCTGCCACATTTTTTCTGTAAGCTTCTCAAAGCAGCATTAAGGTTCTAAATCACAGATTTTTCTGTTTATAGAAGTCAAACACGCTGTAAGGAAAGGTTTGAACGTGACATCTCGAGCTCCCTTCGACACCTGAAGGCAAAACCCCTGAGCCCAGCCTCCTGCAGCTGCTGGCACCGAGTCCCTTGGGACCCCGTAACTCCCAGCCCAACCTTCCCAGTGGCACCCAGACCTCTCACAGCTCAAAGCCCACTGCATCATTCCCCGTCCCTGCGTATACCTCTCACGCTGTTAGCTCTGGGAAAACCCTTGTCTCGTCTCTGCTGGAGACCAGAAGCAGCTCTAGATCTCAGTCTCCCTCACTGCTGAGGGACCCGATAACATTTTATGATGGTCAAATGCTGAATCATGAATAACAAGCTCAAAAAAAGAATTGCTGAGATGAATCCTCACTACTTAAAGTTTCTCTTGCTGCTCATTGACTCAAGATCTTAACCCATACTCTTGTGATACTCTGCACCGGAGCCAGAGAAGGTCTGGTCCTTGCCTCCAGGACTGCCCCATCCCATGCAAGCACAGCATAGCCCAACATCTTTTCAAGTCACTTGAGCGGCACCATCAGGAGCAGGTCCTGCAGCAGCTCTGTCCCACCACAAGAGGTGCTCCCTCGCTGAATTTCATCAGGCAGGAGCTGGAGTTCTCACAGCCAGCCCCTGTGATGCAAACCCATTCCTGATCCTGCCACGTCTGCGTCACCATGCAGATTACAGATGAAGGACCAGAAGGCTGAATCAGCAACCCCTTCTACCCCCCACAGCACACTAACACGCGTTAAAAAAGCCCTCTGTAGCTGCTGCCAGAGCAGAGGGACGCGCAGATCACTCAGCAATCACACCCAAAGACACAACCATAAAAATAAAAGCTTTTTATTATTATTATTTTTTTTTATATACCATTACAGGAACATCCAAGGAACATTCTCAACAGCACGGGCAGCTCCGCATCACCTGGGGGTGAGCGCAGGCACCCAGCTCCAGGGTCTGCTGTCCTGCGTTCCTGAGCTGCCGCTGCTCTCGGGGCACGAGGTCCAGCTCCTCGCCCTCGGCACGGAGACCCCTGGCCCTCTGGGCATCACGGCGTCACCTTTTTGTAGGTGATGTGAAGGTGTTGGGTCATGGGCTGCGTAGTGGTTGCCATGGAGACGGTTTGCTCTAGCTTCCCATCAGAATTGAGCCTGAATTTTCTGGTGATCTGAAAAGGAGATCAGGAAAAACAATAATAAAATCAAGCAAACGGCATCTAAGGGTAAAAATCCTTAACTGTGCTTTACGCCTTTCCTTTGCTACGTTTAAGTTTTGCTGTCAACGTACCGCGGATGAAAGGCTACACCCCCACTGCAACCATACAAGAAAACGATGAGTAGCTTTTTCTCCTAGAGGGGGCGGCCCTTTCCAAAATATCAGGTCTAACCCCCGAGAACATCATCCCCAGAGCAACACAAGCAGGCAGCGTGCTGCCCGTAAGTAGGGCTGACTACATGCCTTTTTAGAGCGTGGAAAATGAGCATACACAACCGTCATTCCAAAAAGGAGCAAATAACTGTGGGTGTCCAACGTGCTCATGATTAGCTGCCCTTTCAAAGCCCCTCGGGCCTGCTGACAAGCTGCTGTCACTGGGCTTTTGGCAGGAAACGCTGTGTCTTCCTTGGGGTATTGCCACACTGGTGGCACACCATGCAGCACAGAACTGTGCCTGTTGGTACAGGTGGATTACTTGGAGCAGGGAGATTATCTGAACGTCCATACCCTTGGGTGTTAGGTCTTGACTGGAGAGGGAGAGCGGGCCTTACACGAGCAGCACTATCTCTGCATGTAAGGTAACAGTTCATCCCTGCTGGAGAACGAGGGATTCACACAGAGCAAAGCCACGGCCACACACTATTGGAAATAAACCTTCTGGAGTCTGTAACACACCAGATTTCACTTGTGATGAGTTCGAGCTCTAGTGTGTTGGTAGGAAGGCCTGAAAAAAAATATCACCTGTTGTCTTTGCTTAAATTTAAGCATTTTTAATTGAGGAAAGAAATCATTCAAACAGCAGGTTTGTGTGTGGCTTTGATGTTACATTCCCCACTTCAAGTTTTCTATTTGAGTAATGATGGGTTTCAGTGAGGATGTTTTGTGGGGTCAACAAACAGGAAGACTCTGCATTAAACAGATTAACTTCTGCTAAAATTAACTGCTGTGGCTGTAAATTAATTAGAAAAGTGGTGCCATGGCTGGTGCCACTGTGCTGGGAGAGGAATGGTCTTGGCACTACCGCTGCCGTCCCTTTGGTACAGACAGGCCAACACCTGTCCGTCAGGAGACGGGCACCCGGCTGGAGGCCCAGGGAGATGCCCTGTCCTGGCTGACATTTTCAAGGCAGCCTCCAAAAACCATACAGGCTCTCTGCAAGGCATTTAACTGCAACAGAGAACAGCTTTGTTCATGCTGTATGGTGAGGCTGGAGTGGAGCTTTCTGACCTCGGGTCAGCCCAGGAAGCACCGTGTCCATCTGAGAGGGCTTGGCTGGCAACATCTTCCTCATCCTTCCACCTGACAGGCTGCGGGTCTGCTTGTGCTGCACTGAACCTCCAGAGGGAGCACCTGTGGTTACCCTGTGGAGCTAGAAAACTTAGGACCCGTGCAAATAGATGCTGGAACCCAGGTTTCAGCAGCTTCCAAACCGTTCAGGCCTGGGAATAGCACATGTTGTAAGCCTGCTCTTAGGTGTCTATGAAATAAAGGAAAGAAGTGAAACCACTATATTTAAACCTCAACTCTTGCTTCAAAATAACACTCCAGTGTGTTGCTCCAGCTGCCCGACTCTGCAGAAGGACACTATAACAATACAGATGATGTAACGGACACGGGAGTTCCCCAAGTGACAGCTGCTCTAAGAGGGCAGCCCGGCATGGCCCCCATACACATCGTGATTTGGCCTTTCAAGTGATTTTGGCGTAGATTTGCTGCACATCATCCAAAAGATGAGTTTACAGTGCCTAGTTCCACTTGGTGCTTCCCCTGCTGAACACAGTCCCGGGGATGAACAGAAACAAAGTCTTGGGGACAGCAGGATAACCTGCATGCACGATTAATTGGCAGTTACTTAAATGAGACTGATTTAGAAATTTCTAAAACGCAGTGCATTACAAGCAAGAAGAAAGCAGAGACTGTTAGGAGCACAGTATAGTCAAAAAGCATCTCACGGATTCACAAAGCACTTTCAAAACAATAGCTGCCTCCCCATAAGGCTTTTGCCAAGTGGATATGCTTAAGTGTACACACGTCAGTATTCCTACCAGTTCCCTTTCACCTTAAACAACAGTTAAAAAAGCAATTGCCTTTTTCAAAGAGCCGCATTCACATTAACATTGGAGTGGTTCATCCATCGGTGCTGAAAGAGGACTCTGCGCTTCTCTTTAAGACTGTGTTGAAAGTTGAATCAAAAGCGGAATTCATTCCTGCTGTTTTTCACAAAATGCCTCCATTTTACTGCAGTAACTTGCCCAAGGACAATGGAATCCTCCCATTTCTTTCAGAAATAAAATTGAGTTGATTTTCCAGAAGAAATGCTTTTTTTTGTTTTGTTTTAAAGATAGCTTTGGCTGATTTAGTATTTGACTTGGAAAAATAGAGAGTATCCCATTTTCTAGATCTTCCTCAAACAGCTCTCTCACACATCTCCAGAGACTCAGAGCTTGCTGCAAAGTGACCTCAGCATATCGCCATACACCAGGAAGATTTGGTTTGAGGTAGTTTACCAAACTGGGTACGAGTGTTGGAAGCAGCAAGATAAACTTGTGTCAGAGGACGTGGATAACAGGCAATGAGGGTGTGCTAACCCAGCCTAGCAGGAAGACACCAGATTTCCTGCTGCTCTACACTTTCAGCTTGTCTTGAAGACATGGAAAGAAAAAGAGTTTTTTGCAAATGTGTTAATTTCCAGTGCAGGTCACTCCAGGGCACTTCCAGAAGCTGTTGCCAGTCTGCATGCTCTAAGACAGCATCCAACCTCGTTAATACATCTGTTCCCACACATGCAGCGCGCGCCTAATGCCAGTGTCTAACACATCCCCTTCCATTTCAGCAGCCAGTGCCTGCCAAGCACACGACTGGCGCTCCTGCTCACTTCAGAACACCTCGTCCTCATCAACCCATCCTCAGCTAACTCTGGCTGCAGCCACAGCTCAGCCTGTGTGCTGCACCAGGGCTGCTTCCTGAAGCAGGAAAAGACAAATAAAAGAATACAAAATGTACTCATCTTTAACAAGAATTTATTTCACAATGTGTGACCCTAGCTGAGGGTTTCTGAAGGGCCCATTTTGACCCGTTACCAGTAGCATATGGCTCTGATCTCCTGAACAAAAACCAAACAGCAAAGGAGGAAATCTCTGATGACTAACGGAACAGCCAGAATGATCTGTCTCATAGGTGTGGAAGGCAGACCTGGAAAACACCTGTGACTGAAGGATTTGGCAGGGCAGCAGGGCTGGGATCTATACCTGCAGAGCGGGCCCTTCCCAGTGGGCTCGGTGCTACTGTTTAGACAAGACTTTCCTATTCTCTTCCCTAAGGACCTGCTACTGCCCTTGCTGGAGACAGGATTCTGGGTAGGCTGGTCTGACTCAGCGTGGCAGTTCTTATCTTAATGATTCCTTCTTGTCTTGTAATCTGTGAAGCAGCTTCTGAAAACTGTTACACAGAAAATAAGCAAGGATGCTGTGCAGTATTTCCAAGAAGACCTGAGGGTAATCTGTAATTAAAGCACTAATCGGCCTGTTCTCTCGACTAGACACCCTCGGGGGCTAGCGATATTATTTGAATGGCTAACCGAGTGTGAACTCACCTGCTCTACATGGGGCTTCTTGGCAAAGGAGATCCTGGCTATGGAGTGAGAAGCTATAGACAGCTCTTGTCCATTCACCTCCCCTTCTTCCACCTCCACAAGACCTGATAAGAAGCAAGGTCATAAATGCCAGGCTACAAAGGTTAATTAACAACGTCACAGTTATTACGCTATATAACAGATGAAGAAGATTTTTATCTGACCTAGCACATACCAACAACTGTAAATCCATGCAACCCCAGAAACAATGCTGGAAGATCTAGCCAGACTTACTCACACACTGTGCGATAGGTATTGCATTGCTACCGGCAATTTTCCCTTCAGCACACGCTCTCTAGTTTTAGATCCTTATTTAACCGTGTTTAAAAGTTCTTTAGTTATAATATAACGTAGATGCAGTTCTCTCTCTCATTCAGTCCCTGCAGGTGCACAAAGAGTACCAAGGCAGTAATTCCGGACAGTGGGAGATTCTCCTAGTTTAGGAACTAAGAGGACCATACTGAAATTACTCTTGGACATGGCAAAGGGAACAGGAGAGAAGCTACCCATTACAGTGCTGCAGCCGGGCAGGGTTTGTAATAGGAAACTTGTGGTATGAATCACACCAAGCACTCTGGGAAGGAGAGGTCGCATGGGAGGTTTACCACCACCGCAGCCTCGCCTTGCCAGGCTCACAAGCTCTGCTCTGCACCACAGAATCAAACACAGTGAGAGTTAACATCAGTAACGACAATCTAAGTGGGACATTGAACCTGACTGTGCTCAGAAATAGCAGCCGGCCAGCTGCTATGCTAGCAATGGGAGGACTCCAGACAGATGAGCTCATGACCTGAGGCATACACCCTCTCTGTTTCTACCACAGGGTCTACTGTGGCCAACTCACGGGAACAGTGAGAATGACGCGTCTTATCTGTACAAGTTCTCCTTTTCTCCCTGCAAAAAACACACTTGGATACCATGAAGGCAACAAGAATGCCAGTGGCCACTTATCACCTGCCACGATTAAGTGCCAGGCTGTAACTTGTCATGAATTGAGGGGTTCTTTTGTTTCAAAAAGTTTTAAAAAGTATAAATACCAACATACCATTTTAGGAAAGGATATCCCTCAAGTCTCCTTCATGAGTGATATTTTGATTTGCAGTCCTTTCCTGTCTGAGAAAGCTAGAAAGCCTTGCTGCCTGGGCAAAGCCATGTAGCCAGTCCTAGAAACATGGTGCTTTTGACTCAAGCTCATTAACAGCAGGATGGGGAGATGCTGCTCTTTGGTGCTGAGCCCACAGTGAAAATAAACAAAATGGAACTGTTAAAGAGGTCCAGTAATTTTCTAGAAGAGTGATGAATGGCACCGCAGGACAAGGACCTCTTCTCTTCCCCAAAGATGCAGTACCTGTGTTCTGGGCGCTGATGAAGGCCACCTTATTAGTGTCAGGTTTGAGGCGGATGAACCCACATTCTCGGTGCATTGGTTTCCTGGTGTCTGGATGGAAGGCGTTGAACCTGAGGGGAAATCAGAATAGAAACGTCGCTGTATTGTTGCACTGAAAACACAGGGTTTGGCCTGGTTTCATCTCAGAGAAAACTGTATTTTATTTAACCATTTGACTGCCTGCATTTGAAGAGTAAGAGACTGACAATACTTCACGGTTGGAAGACGTAAGCGTGTAAAAAGACAGTTCCTTTATGTGCACAGCTAGACCCTCAGAGCTGGAAGTCATTATTTAAGTTCAGGCTTCTGATTTTCCACAGCTCCTGGGTCTCTCTAACTACTAGCTTAGAAACTCCCTTGGGTTACAGTAAGACATGTTGCTGATGCTGAAGCCATACTCTGTCGCAAATTTCCTTCTCTCAAACAAGTAGCTGGCCTTACAATATCATCTTTATTAAATTTTTTAAGATCTGTCAGTTTTTTTCTTTGTACCTTACTTGCTGCAGGCAATAACACTGCAGACTTATTTCTCCCCACCTCGAAAAGGAAAAAAAAAATCAGCTCGGATGCTTGCTTATTCTTCATAATGCCTTACAGCTGTACATTTGGTCAGCCATATCACAGGCAACACCTACGTATTATTACACACGACCATATGTTGCGTCAGTGCTACAGCACTCCTGAGTCTACACAGGTAACTGAATTAAACCACACGGCGAGCTGAAGCAGTTATTTAGTGAAGAAACACCGAGAGCCAAAAAGCCCAAAGAAAGGGCTTCCTGTGTGAAGTAAGAGCTACTGAATCACTCAAAGTCGCCATCTCCCAAAAGAAAACACAAAAGGAAACTATAAGCAAGGAAGAAGAGCACAGCACAGGCATGCCGTTACAGAATTTGGGTGCTTACAGCTGCTTCTGGCTCCCCGGCATCCTCTGGGCACACAATTACTCCTCCTGCTTGGCCGTGTCTCTATACACAGGATGTCTCCTCCTAACCACACGGTGACAAGGACCAGGAGTGACCGATACCAGCAGTGCAGGACTGTGGCTATGCTAAGGACTGCCCTAGCATCCCAGCCTGCGTGCTCTGCACTTAGCGCACCCTGCAGGGACACGCGTCATGCTGAGACTGTCGAGAATCAAAGGGGGAATGAACTTCAGGCTGCTCTCAGTGCCTGGAGTGTCTGGGAGACGTGTGGCTTGTCTTGTAACGGTCTGGGGTACTGGTTGAGGAGCCAGGTCCCTCACCTGCCCATTTTCCCAAAGCTTCCCAGAGTTCAGCAGTTCTGAGCTGTATTTCCACAGCAGAAGAATACAACTCCGACCAGCAAGTGACCCAAAAGCTGGAGTCGGGGCGTGCTGGGTGTAGAGCACAACTGTCGGAGCCCTGTTTCTTTTGGCAACTGAACTAAAAATATCACGCCTTGCCAACAGCTCTGTCGCAACAAGCGATGCACACCAGGAACGCAGGGTACCATTCACACAACGTCAGTGTCTTGTAATTATTCCTCTCTCTGGTTCTCAAAGCAACAATCTCTCCATCTCAACCCTCCCAGCCAAAGGATCAGCACTGAACCGTTAGCTAACATGCCACTTCTCCTCCTCCAGATTCTGTATTTCTCTTCGAACAATTACTGGCAAACAAAGCAGTTAAGCTGTCTGCCTGATATCCAATACAGCTTGTTGAACATTCAATTTTTCTCAATTTTTTCACGTCGGTGAAGACTGGGGACCACAGTTTAAAATGGACAAACCCGTTAGCTATGCCACCGTGCCTTCATTTATATCCGTAAGTGTCAGCTTGACAAAACAGAGTGATGGTGGTTGTAGGGTAACGCTATTACTTGAGGATTCATTTCTAATTAAACAGCTGCCACCAGCAACAGGAACGCTGTCTTCTCTGGCCGTAAGGACAACATCTTTTGGCTAACACACATGCACAGCACGTTAAAGTGGAAGGATCACTGACCTTTCAAAGACAGGCACTGAATTTGCCCAAACTATAGGGATGTTTGTGTTCAGGATGGGGCCAATCTCGTTGCTGATCCCAGCACCTTCCGTTGCTTCTCCCTGTGTAACCCTCAAGAGTGGCAGGCTGCAAGAATTGCATGTTGTGCCACGGTCATGGTCCTGACCCTCTACACATACGCGACAGCACCAGAGGTGTGACCTCACTTCTGAAAAGCTCTGTGGAGTCGCACGGTATGTTTAGGTTTAGGCCAGTGAACGGTCGCTGATTGCAGGTGTGCAGCTCTGGGCACTACACAACAGCGCACCAATTTATCAGCAGTTTTAAAGCAAAACAACCCCCCCAGAAAAGCAGACCACCCAGCTACATGCCGCTACATTGCCTCATTTGGTAGATGAAAAGCGGTTTATTTTGCAGCTGGAAAAGAAACGCAACCAACAAATCTCACTGCAGCCACACCTGCTCTGATCCAAAAGCTGCTGCCAGCACAGACAAACCTCGAGACTTACGAGAAGTTGAGCATGGGCTGCCCCACGTGAGAGATGTGCACTTCCTCCAGGTACTGGAACGGCTTCATCGTGGGGAAGGTGCCGTCCCCCGGGGGGTCCGAGAGCCAGGTGCCCAGCATCCAGGACAGGGGCTCCATCACAGGGTTCAGCTGGGGAGTCTCTGCGGAGGAAGAGGAAAGAATGAAGACATTTCATGGGCCTGCTCTACGGCTTGCTGTTAACAGCTGGGTGGAGGAAGAACGTGAAACACCTCAGAAATGGTCCAACGCATCAGGAACGCTTTTCTGCAGAGCAAAGTCAGCTCCAAGGCGCAAGGAGAGTAAGCCTGTTTTCAGACCTGCTCGTGGCCTCCCCCGGGGCACTATTCCCGGCAGTGCCTTTCTGCCCCCTCTTTCTGGCACCGACTCGAAGGGAAAAGTCCCCTCCCTTCAACACGCAGGGAAGAAGTCTGAAATCACAGAATCTCAGGGTAAAGAATGAAGCATGATAAACGATATCAGTGACAGATCTCCAGTGCTCTGGCGCTGATTTTTCTCAAGCACTAAGGACGGGCTGTTCCTGTTTGTTTTGGAGCCCAAGGAAATGAGTCCTCACTTCAGAGGAAAAAGAAAGTCAGGCAGCATCCGTATTCAAAATCAAAGTTTACCTGTATTTTTTTTAAGAGGTTAATAATGAGCTGTACTTTTATAGAAAGAGGCAGAGAGAGTTCAGAAATTGCTCTGCTTAGGTGCTGGACTAAGGCTCACTGAAAGGTATTACAAATACTGCTGTGCACGTAAGTTAAAGCATAAAACAGAAGAGAAAGGTACTCCCGTTTGTCACTGCATTTATTAAGAAGCAACCAAGGCCTGCTTCACAAAGCTAAAAGGCTCCTTTAGTGAATCGTTTTAGAAGAGCTTTGATAAGCAACGGTTTTGCATTTTGCTATGATTTCACAGGGTGTGAGCTGGAAAAAAAAAAAGAGAGAAATTGAGACAGACATTTTAAAGTCATGTGAACAACAAAGCAGATCCTCTCCTGCGATGTAAACAGGGAAAGTGATACAGCACCCACATGATCCTAGGAAAGACCTCTACAAATAGAGATGAGGGGGCCCACTGCAAAATCTAGGCTGGCTCCATTATGCAGCTGAGTAAGTTCGCTTAAAGCACGCCCTCCTCCCACTCGTGTGCGAAACGACAGGCAGTGGCAGGCCAGGGGCTAAACGGGTGTTTTCCACACCTAGTGATATCATCTAGTACAGGAATAAGCTGCCTGTCTGGCTGGTCTAGAAGGCATGGACTCAGCTGCGAGGAGAAATGGTGCCCTAAACAAAAAATTGTCCGAGTTTCACTGCTCAAACCCAACCCACAGGCAAAAAAAGACCGAGCAAGGAAGATTGGAGAGGTCACACTAGGATGCCAAAGTAGGGGAACAGATTTTTCACCAGTAAAAGACAGCCACTTTTATTCTTTACTCTCTCACAGCAAGTTTAAAGACAGAATGACAACTAGCAAGTCGTCAAGAGGCTGCTAGTTTCTTTATCCTCATGTACTCTGCAAGCAAAGCAACCTGAGAAAACACGAGCTCTCGCTACGAAACAAAGTGGTAAAAATCTGCAGCATCAAAGCAACCCCCTGCAAAGAGCACCCCGCATGTTCGTGCAGGCACCGCCGGCTTACCGGGGGGTTCCTACAGGCTGCCCAGCAGCGGCAGCTACCGGGCTGTCCGTCACTGTCCCTACCTTCCACCTGTCCTGTCGGCAGCCCAAGCAACAGCACGCTATCTTCGGGTGCAGTGAGCACAGTGACTTTAATACAGCGATTACCGCTAACTGAAGTTCAAAATTATTGCTAGGAGAAACTAAATGCCTCTAGGCTGCTTCTTAGGAACCACTTTTCCTTCCCACTTGCAGTCTCAGAGCAGGCTGTGTGAGAGCACAGACGGCATCACCACCTTGTCCACCTGGTATCTGTCTTCCCCTTGCAACCCGCACACGGTGCTTTTCCTCCCGAGCTTTCTGCAGGCCCTGAAGCCCCCCACAGAAGGGAAGAGCAAAGCTTTGGAAAGGTCAGCGGAGACTGCAGCCTGTGCTGCTGCTGCCCTCTTCTGGGCCAGGAGATGGCAACAAAGCCTAGGACCAGGACAGCTTCCATCCTTCCTTTTCTCCTGCTTACCAGCTGTGCTGTGGGAATAAGGACCGGAGAGAGACTCAGTGATGCCCAGGGGAATAAGCACATCCTGATCACTTCCTATACGCTGCTGCTTCTTACCTTTGGCATCGGACTTTGGACTAAGTTCTGTTATCACCCCCGGCAGCCTTCTGTGCCAGAGAGCTGAACTGAAAGGGCAGAAAAGCAATAGCAGGGAGGCTGACGGGAGAAAGGCTGATTGAGGGCATCAGAAAAGAAAGGTGATTGAAAAAAAAATTGCTTCTTATGTCACGGATAAGTAAATGTAAGACTATTGTAGCAATAAATAATTTTACAGAGGAAAGTGGAAAACATCTGTCTACTGAGCTGCTTTGTTTGTAACACAGACTCGGAGATACGGTCTCTGTCAAGAGGAATTTCACTGAAGGAGGAGCATGCAAATTCTTCTTTAACAATCTACATTCATAGCTCACTTTTACAAACACATTTTAAGCCACAGTAGTAGGCAAGTGCCTGAGAATAACAAAAAATACAAACCACCTCTGGGAACTTGCACTGCAAGACACGCTGTCCTCCCTTCTACATGTTTAAAGCCTCAGATAGCGTCCTTGCAAGACTGATGAAGCAAATCTTGGTCTTTTTGCGTCCACGTGCACAGTTTCTTTTTTGTGTAATAACAAGTAAGCTCACACTACAGCCTCTTCCTTAATAAGGACCTTCATGGTGTCACTCTCCCCTACCAAATTATATGTTTTCTTGAAGCTCTTCCCAGCACCTCGAGACCTCTGCTCCTCTACAAAACCCAAATGAAGTCAACCACCACGTTTAAAAGTCGTGGTAACAGCTTGGGAGACAAAAACCACAGCAACGTGATCAGCAACATGATCACCTAGATCTCGTTTCTTCAGGAAGCTGTTCAGGCCACACTTTCCCCCGAGACCGCCGTGCCCAGGTCCCGGGGACACAAGTCAGCTCTGCTTCACCTTCTGACCTCGCTGCATCCCTCCGGCCTCGCGGATGGGTTGTTTCCACTTCCTTCCCATTCACAGGGGTTTAGAAGTCAAATCTCTCCCCGCACGGTAACGAAGTCAGGCTGTAACTGGCTGCCCACGCTCCGCAGCGAGGGACGATGCAGTCTCCCTGCCGCGAGATGAACCGGACAAAGCGGACGAGCGATCCCCCAGGCCATGTCTACGCAGGCCTCAGCCAGCGTGGCTCTGCAGCGCGATCCCTGGCACACAAAGCTATGCTGGCACAAATCCCCGTGCGGTTTTATCAGCAAAAGTGCAGAGTGAGCAGCCAGTTGGCTGCTAATGAGACAGCTAACCTGTTTCTCCTAAGCTGGGGAATACTTGCTGCATGAAACTTCAGCGAAAAGAAAAGAAAATCTCACCTGGCACCTTCCGTCTTCAAGGTGTGGGGACTACCGCCAGCAGCTGGGCAGCCTCCTGCAGCCCTTTCTTCATCTGAGACGCTTACTAGATTTAAACCATCGTCAGCAACATTCCAGTAATTAAGGAGCAGCCTTGTTCTGCGCACTTTTTGCCCAATTAGGTACAGAAGGTGGCTTTATTCCCTGCTGCCCCTCTCTCCAGCATTGTACCCCTTACACTTGCTGATGCTCTCTCCCAGCGAACCAGTAAAGCACTCCTAGCGCTGACGTGCTCTAACTCCATCCCTGCGCTGAGGGGGGAAATGTGATTACACTCACAAATTCGCATCTTACGCCCTCTATTAGTAATTAATTTCATAACCAAGCACCAATCTGTTACTGCCTCTGTGGTAAAACGTTCCAGTGTCTGCAGTCACTACCAGACCTCTCCCGCACTACAAAACACAGAGAAAACAAATTCTTAAAATTACATACTGTTATGGGAAACCCAAACATCCTAAAGAAAGCTTACCTCAATGTATGTTATACTTTCTTTCAAGTTTTCCTTAGTTAGCATTTTCATTGCTTCCTAGTCACAAGCTATTGTATTTGTGTGTGGGTTTTTTTTGTGTGTCTGTGAGTCATTGCCCACTGACTTCAGAAATAAATGCTTAATCCACAAGCTGAACAGGCCATTAGGGGAAAAAAAAAAAAAAAAACAGAAAAGAAAGCAGACCACTCCACAGGAAAAAAAAAAAAAAAAAAAGATGCAGAAAACAGAGAAGCAACAGGTCTTGCTTCCCCCCTTCCAACCTCCTTTCTCTCCGTGGGGACAGTGGAAGGGCCATTTCCTGATGAACCCGGTCCTGAAGACAGAATTCCTACAAGGAAATTTTTACCCTGAATCCATCCGACAGCCACAATCTTGCGGTCACTATTCCCAAAGCATGCTCCTGTGAAAGAGCGAACCTAAAAACCTAGACAGCCTAAGAGATAATATTGTTTAGGTTTAGCTAATCAGCATTTGAAAAGATAACGCAGCTGATAATCTCACAGATCATAGATCTTGAGACACACACACACACAGAAGTGCAATCACTTGTCCCAGGTCACTCAGCTTGACGGGGATTTCTAAAACCAACGCAATTACCTGCACAGGGCAGGAGAGGAGGGGGGCTCGCTGTGTGTCCAGCTGGTCCCCGCTGCTCCAGCGATGCTCGAGGCAGCTCAACTCTGTCATGGAATCACAGAATATCCCAAGTTGGAAGGGACTCACCAGGACCACCGAGTCCAACTCCTGGCTCCACACAGGACCACCCAAAAATCAAACCCTATGTCCGACAGCCTTGGACAAATGCTTCTTGAACTCTGGCAGGCTCGGTGCCATGACCACTGCCCCTGTTCAGTGCCCGACCACCTCTGGGTGCAGAACCTTTCCCTAACCCCCAGCCTGACCCTCCCCTGTCCCAGCTCCATGCCGTTCCCTCGGGTCCTGTCGCTGTCCCCAGAGAGCAGAGCTCAGCGCCTGCCCCTCCGCTCCCCTCGTGAGGGAGCTGCAGGCCGCCATGAGGCCTCCCCTCGGCCTGCTCTGCACCGGGCTGAACAAACCCAAGGACTTCAGCCGCTCCTCACGTGTCTTCTCCGAACCCTTCACCATCTTTGTAGCCCTCCTCTGGACACTCTCTAACAGCTCTATATCCTTCTTATATTGTGGCACCCCAAACAGCACACGGCACTCGAGGTGAGGCTGCGTCAGGCAGCGCAGAGCAGGACGATCGATCCCTTCCGATCCCTTCCCTCCGCCTGCCGGCAGGGCTGTGCCTGAGGCCCTGCAGAGTACGGCCGGCCCTTTTGGCTGCCAGGGCTCATTTTCACCTTGCTATTGCCCAGAACCCCCAGATCTCTTTCTGCAGGGCCGCCCTCCAGCCTCTCGTCCCCCAGTCTGTACGTACAGCCAGGGTTGCCCCTTCCCAGGCGCAGAATCCAGCACTTGCTCCCTCTGTATTATTGGTGATTGCTCAGCCCTCTCATTTGTCCACATCTCTCTGCAAGGCCTCTGTACCCTCAACGGAGTCAACCAGTTGTCAGAACTTAGTGTTGTCCGCACACGAAGTATGCCTTCAAGTCCTGCACCTGAGTCCATTTATGAAGACACGAAAGAGAACTGGCCCCAAATCGGAGCCATGCGGAACCCCACTGGTGACTGGAGCCCGTCAGCCCCAGGGCAGCACGTGCACGGGCTGCAGGTGCTGGAAATCCTCACCCAGCCTCTCTCCTGACACCTTGTCACAGATTTGGCCCCACTCTTAAGCTCCGTGCACATATTCCTGTTCCTTATCTCACTCTTTGCTTACCTTATCCTTCAATCTTTGTAACGCTTTATTGACCAACCCTCTGTCCCAGCCGTTCCCATCCATTTCTCCAGGTAGATAAGGCAGAAGAGCTGCGATCAGCACCTGCCATTCCAGAATAAATATATTTTTCTTGTTCTCGCACCCCCTCACATCTCTTCCCACTGACGCTGAGGAACATAGCTTTACGACTTGCTTCTGCAAAACAAGCAAAAGTCTCTTGCCACCTTGGTGGAAAACGCTCCCACTGAAGAGGCACCGGGTCTCCAGTTCCGCACAAAACCATGTTTAACGTTCATGTCCTCCTGCCTGTGTTCCCAAAGCTCACCAATTACCCTTCATCCACACGCAGAAAGCATTATAAACAGCTGCACTTCTATGAGGTTTTGTACAAATACTAAGAAACAAATCTAAACTGGAAAGAAACATTTCCAATGGCTACTTAGCAAAATTCTGATTGTTTTCCACGTGGACCCATTTTGCAAATCTCCTGCCTTTAACATGACCTTCATGAAAGCAGACACGGAGTTTGGAACGGGCTCCACGTAAGCTCAGAATGCTGAATATGAACAACTCTACCTCTCTGATAAATGCATGTACTTTAAGCACATTGAATCCTACCTGCGTTTGCTCCACTGCTGGCCATAGCGTGCCGAGTTATTTTCCTATCGCTTGGTCTAGCTCTCTAACCACCTTTGCTCACCAGAAAGTGTCCTGCACTTGGTTGATAAGATGGCTATAAGGGAAGTGATCTCACGATGAGGTAAGAAAGTTATCCTAGAGCCTGCTGGGAGATGTAGTTTTACAAAAGGATCGAACACCAGGGCATTAAGGCAACGTGACCTTGTGAAAGCAGCATCTTCGTTTTGGCTTCAGGAACATGATGCAACCAACAGAGCTGAGAAGGCTTCCAGCAGAACTAGCTGGTTAGATGCTATGTGTGCTGAACAGGAGCACGCTGAACTGCTTCCCCTTCCCTTGCAGTCCATGTTCTTCCCAGCTCACCTTCCCCAGGAGATTGGGGCTGTATTTCTTTGCTCACTCTCTCCCTAATTTCTCCCAGTGCATCCTCTTGCTCCTTGGAAGATGTGTCTAATCTTGCTCTGCCTGGTGCACCCTGTCCAGCCATGCTCTGTCAAAAACATTTCTCAGCCACTGGCCTGCAGACACCAGAGGTGGCCCACGAAACAGAAGGAAACGTGTTCCCACCAAACAAGCAAGCAAATTCAAAGTTTAGCACGGAAATCGTCACTACAGCAGCTGTGCAGAAAACCCAGGGGTTTTCATAAAACAAGTTAGTTGATCTCCCTGCTACGAAAGGCTGGAAAAGGCCACGTCTGTGCACCGTGACGGCCTGAGCGTGCTGTGAGGCAAACTCACCCGGACTGAGTCACCAGTCCTCAAGCACGGCTGGCAGGGACCGCGTGTGCAGCAGTCTGCAGAAATCTGCTCCTTCCAGATGGCTGTCATTTGGGTGCAGCCAGCAGAAACCTCCTTGTGCAGCTGGAGGAGCATTTCAGCCGAGAACGATGGGCACGAGGAGCTGCCCGACCGGTGAGATGCCAGGCGAGAAGCACGCGGCAGGAATCACAGGGCCTCTTTGCAGACAGCAGCATCGCCGTGGGGTGACACCTAGGGCATCGCCACTCTGCTGTGCGCTAGGGCATCCCGTTCTCTGCCTTTCCAGACAAAAAACGTGGCTGTCCGGTCTGATACGCTCATAGCTTGAGGCTGTAAGCCATCCGAACATGCAGGGGACCATCAGAAAACCTTAAAAACGCAACTTGCTAAACAGATCCATGGGACAGATCACACTGACTGCCCGGTAAGCCCAGCACGCAGTCCATACAAGAGCAGCACACGACGCTTTTAAGAGGGCTTCGCACTGAGACCAGGCAGCGCAGGTGGGCCCAAAGCACATCCCTCTGCTCCGAATTTCGTGCACGCAGCCGGACATCGGGCGGCAGCGGGGAGGACAGCCGGCAGCACGCTGGAGTCAGGACGTAAACAGGCAGCAACCTGCCAAGTCAGCCCGGTCGCGTACCTTCCTTACGCTCCCCATCCCCAAGGCACCGGCTTTAGAAAAAAAAGAAATTGCAGGCTCAGGTTTATAGCTATTAACATCACCTCATCTACGCACCGTATGATTTAGGACAACTGAAATGTAGCTACTACTAAAGACTATAATTATTATTAACCTAATACTTGTTACCTCAGTTTTTATGAATACCAAAAAGCCCTCTTCAATTCAGTTTTGCATCAGAGTACAATTTAGTGTCTGCGCATAAAACAGGCTCTGCCCAGCAGCAGTCAGCTGCGCTTAATCAGGTATTTTGACTGCCATAAACTATTACTAAGAGCACAAGAAAAAAACAATGCAAAGCAGAAGAGCACCAAGATGAAATTAAAACAAAAGCTGGCCAGCCCCTAACAAACCCTTGGAAAAGTCACCAGCAGAATGGTTCCCTAAGAACTTCTCATCGCCTAGAGCTACAGTCACCAAAAGGATTTGGTTTTCTCACGTTGGTCTCTAGTTTTGTTGATAAGAGATAGCAGAATGGGTAACAAGTTGATCACTTCGTTAAAAAAAAAATTGACATTTCACCTTATAGAATTGAAGACGCAATTCCTATGTTCTTACAAAATTCTTACTGTGTCATTCGCATGTTCTCATACATGTACACGTTAGAACATCTGCCTCAAGAAAGAAAACAAAATCACAGTATTTCCTACAAAAAAAGAAAAGCAACATTCAGGACGCCCTCCTTGCAACCAGCATCTCATTGCAGGCATTTCAACACTGCCAGACACCTTTTTTATATCCCTCTATATGTATACTTGGGAACGATAATTACGGAACCCTAATTTTGTATTTAGTCATTTCCTTTAGTCTGACACCAAAGCAGTACAGAACCGTAGACAGGAAGGCACAAATAAGAAGACCACGCTGATTTCGCACTGCAGCGAAAAAAATCTTTTCCCCCTCTACCCCAATCAAAGCATGAGCTTTCCACTGGAAAATTACAAACACGTGGAGAAAGTAGCGCTGGGTATCAGCCTGTGAGAACTTTGCTGGGGTTTATTTTCCTGCACTCGAGTGAGGAAATAGGCCATGCTGTAGGAGTCTGGAGAGCGCGTCTGCCTATGCCAGGATCACGTTTCTAACCATGCCTACTACCACGCGGCTTCAGAAAACAAGGAAGAACCTCACGACGGATGCAGAGGGGAGAATTACCTTGGCAAGAGTTTCCAACACACCTAGCCATCCTTGGGAAGCTGCTTCAAGAAAGCTCCGGGTCACGCATCCTTCACAAAGTAACCCTACGCAGCCACACAAACACCAAATACCATTAAAGCCTTCTAGGCTTTTCCCCAAATTATACCTAACAACTGAAGTCACTGTGCAAAAGTTTTGTCGTTGTTCAAGATTTGGATTAAATCACTCTTCTTGCAATAGAAAGGGGTAAGGCCCGATCTGACTCCTCGGTAACAGAATTTCACGCCATCTCATCGCTCGTTGAGCTCCCCTGTATTTTCAGGTGTTTCACTTATTATTTATTTTACTGATAGAGAAGTCATTTCCTATCTCTTCGCACTCTATTATCTGTTTCCTGACTTCTGCCTTCTGAGGGAGGAAATTATCAAACTGAACGCAGTATTTCAGTCAAGAAGAACGTCGTCAACATGTACGATGACAGTCGTGTCTGAGACCTACTACCTCACTTGGATTTCTTGTATCCCAAGTACTGAGTACAGTACATGAAATCCAAGATCAGAAGCACTTCTTACATCACTAGAGAAGACTACAACAGCTTTTCCCAAATACCTTCTGTTCATGACAGCTCATTAAGGCACAGAAAAATTTCACAGACACACTCCAAATCATGTCACAGATGAACAAGCTAAAATAATCCAGGAAGAAAAAAAAATTCATCACAGGAGTTGTCCTCCACACCATAACCTAACTTTGCGCCCCACCACCTCGGAAAGCTATACGGAAACAACGCGTGCTATTTGCAACTTCGAGGAGGCAAAGTTTGGAGAGCGCAGCAGTGACTTCTACCAAACAGCCAACACTGTCAGGGAAAAAAACCAACCAACCAACCACAACAGGCTTGTGGAATACAAGAAATAGCTCACGTGCCCAAAAACCTGTCCAATTCTTTCACTTGCATCCCTTGGCCTAGCATGAGCTACTACTTCCCTTTCCAAAAACATACCTGTCTCCTGTCTTTAACTCACTGCATTGCTATTACCTCTAACTTAAACAGCCTCTTATTGTTAAGAAAATGATGAATTCTGCCTGAATGCAAAGACGCTGTAAATACTGACCACAGTCCTGGGATAGCAGGCTGTTCAAGTAAGGGAAACTGATCCTCTTCAGCTCATCTAGCTTCTCCTTCAGCTTCCTGACTTGACTGTCCGAGCGGCTGATCCTCTGCCTCAGAAGTTTCAGCTCTCCATTCTTCTTCTCCACCTGTTCACGCAAGCAGCACACCTGACTTTTGCTTTGCCTGGAGGAGAAACAGTACGAGTGGAGGGAGTCAATGAGCTTGCAGGCTCCCGAGGCCGACATGATGACCTCGTTGATCGACATGGGGTTGGCATCCGTGTCCCCCTTCTGTCCCACCACAGCCTCAGCAGCAGGCTGAGGGGTCAGGTCTGCTGGGGATGCCGACAAACTCTGGGAAGGTTTCTGAGGGGTTGCAGTAAGGGATGAAGTAGGGGAGTCTTCTGTGACAGTCTTATCGTGTCCCATGAGATTGCTACTGCAGCTTGGTTCCACGTCTCTCTTTGGCCTTTTCCTTTCTAGCTGCTCTTTTGGGAAAGATGGCCTCTCTCTGGCATGCTTGGAGGAAAAGCTGTAAGAATGAAGGGAGCCGATGAACTTGCAAGCACCAGAGGCAGGAGGCGTGAAGTCATCCACCGATATGCCACTCCTGTCTGCTATCCAACTCCCCGTCCAGGTGGTTTTAGGACAGTCCTCCACAGAAGATCTGTCAGACTTTTTCTGAGGTCCAGGCTTTGCAACTAAATTATCCCCTAACGTCCTTGTCCGAGGGCCTTCCAGCTCACTGTGGAGATCCTCTTCCTCCTCGGACATCGACTCGATATCCTCTTGCAAAGTCGCCTCCTCCATCTCGTTCGTCCCTTGCATTACCATAAAGTCCTGGTCAGGAGACGAGGTCCTCTGAACTACCTCACGGCCTCCTTCCCTTGGGTCCTCTCCATCCTGCAGCGGCACCTGGCTTGCTATTTTTCTCTTGCTTCTGACATAATCCAGGTTGTCGCGTTTTTTCTCCGCAAGCTGGAAGATGGTAGGGACGGCAGTGGGCTTCAGCAACCGGTGCTGGTCTTCCAGCCGCTTTGAGAAGCTGTCTTTGGTGAAGTGCTCGCTGCAGAGGAAGGAATACTTGGTGGGGGTCCAGTTGTCTCTCTGAACGGCTTTTAGCCACTGGATCAGGCGCTTCGAGTCCTTCAGAGGGAATCTAAAACCGGGAGGAACAAACACGCGAACGTAAGGGGCGATAGCTGCGACCACAAAGACGAACGCTCCCAAGTTTTGGCCGTTCCCCCGAAAGTTGTGACTCGGCAGGTCGGGCTGGGCGGTGGGCCGAGCCGCCTGACCTTCGTCTCCCCCGCTGTGGGCACAGCCCCGCGGCTCGGGGCAGGCTCGGGGGGCCGGGGGGCCGCTGCCAGCCGGCTGCGCCGCACAACAAAGAGCCGCCGGGGCTCGGCCGGCCGCCGCTGTCCCGCCGCCGGCTGCGGGAGCGCCCAGGGCGCCGTGCGGCCGCCCACCGGAGCCCGGCCGGAGCCCGGAGCGTGGCGGAGCCGCCCCCCGCCCCCGGCCCGGGCACCGCCGCCCCCGGCTCCTCGGCACCTGCGGGGCCGCGGGCTCACCTGTGGAAGGAGACGGCGCCCCGGTGCGCCTTCCCCTGCCGGTTGGAGCAGTTGGCGGCGGCGCAGCAGATCACCATCTCCGGCCGGCGGCCGGGCCCGCCCCGGCCTTCCTCCTCCTCCTCCTCCTCCTCCTCCTCCCGCCCCCCGCCGGCCCGGCCCGGCCCGGCCGCCGCCAGCCGTACAGCAAGATGGCGGAGCCAGGTCACCCCTCCGCCCTGGGGAACGGGGCTCCGTACGGCGCCGCCGGCAGCCACCAGCATGGCGGCCGCCGTGTGGCCGCCGCCATTTTGGCCGAGGGGCCGCCGTACGGAGCGGCCGCTGAGGGCGGGGGGGGGCTCCCGGCGCCGCTCGCTTGCCTCCTCGGCGCTGCCGGGCGGCCGCCTCCCGAGGGACGGGCTCGGCCCGCGGCGGCTGAGCGTGGCCGAGCGGGTCGGGAGAGCGGGGCTGCCACCCTGAGGGCGGAGCTCGGCGGGTTCCGTACAACAAGATGGGCGCGCCCGTGGCCCGGAGCAACTCCGGGCGCGCTCGTGGCAGGCAGCTCCCTCAGGCGCCGCGCAGCGCCAGCGGAACGCCCGGGCAGCGCAACGCAACGTCTCGCCGCCCCGGTTTCTCCGCGGCCCCGGCCTCGCCGCCGTCCCATCGCCTCTCCCGGTTCCTCGGCGGCCTTCCGTACGACAAAATGGCGGCCCCCAGCGCACGGAGGAAGCGCTGCGGCGCAGCCAAACCTTTCGACCCGCGGCGGCAGCCAACCGCCGCGCGGGCCGGCGGCGAGCGGCGCTCCGATTGGACGCGCGGCGGCAGCGGGTTCGGCTGCGCCGGGGCGGATGCGTCGGCGGGGCCGGCAGCGGGCGCAGCCCTCGGCGGGGCCGCCGCCATGGACGCAGGTGGGTGCCCGCGGCCCGGCCCGGCCCGGCGGCGGCAGCGGGGCCGCGGCTCCCTCAGGCGGGGCGGGCCCCGGTGGGGACCCCCGGGGCTGCCGGAGCCCCTCGGTGCCGTGCGGGACTCCGGGGGGGTCGCCGCTCTGTGGGGTGGGGGGGGAGGTGCCGCAGAGCCCGGTCTCCCTGCGGCGCGGCGGGTCGAAGCCTGATTTCTGCGGGTTTTCACCCAAAAGAGGAGAACTGACGGGGTGCGGGCGGGCCGCGGGCAGGGCGGGGGGCGCCGAGCGCGGGGAGCGCTCCTCCAAGTTGCTGCCGCCTCCTGGAGCCGGCGGAGAAACGAGCGGCTCCGGGCCGGGCGAGGCGGGCGGAGCCCGGCGGGTGTGAAGCTGTGCCCCGGCTCCGTCAGGGCCTCCCGGGGCCGGGGGGCGGCTCTGCGGGGTGCTCCGGTGGGTCCCGCTGCGCCCAGGGGGCAGGGACCCAGCCCGCTGCGAGGGGGAGCTGCCTTCCGGGGGGTGCTCCGCAGGGCCCAGGCCTCTGCCCTTCTTCGTAGCCCTCCTGCCCTATTTCATGGCAGACCTGGCGTGCGCCAGAGGAGGCCGAGCTGGGGTGCTTGCCGCGCGCGGGGCTCTCCCGCAGAGGCTGCTGCCCCGCTCCTCAGGGGAGGTCAGCCTTTAAAACACAGCGAGGGCTCCGTCAAGGTGAAGCTCTGGAGCGCTGCCCGAGGAATCTGCTGATCCCACCCGCCTTGTGCCGCTGCGAAACGAGCATCTGCAAGCGGGATTTCTGCTCGGGGGGGGGGGTTCCAGAGTTAGTTATGTTCAGCCGCGTCGCTCCTAACTGTGAGGGAAGAGAGAGGCCGGTGTGCAGGCTGTGGCCCTCGGTGTGCCCCTGCCTGAGCTTCTTTGGTCTCGCATGCTAAAATATTTAGCTCACCTGGGCAGCAGCACGATGGACATAATTTTGAAAAAGCGCTAGAGCCTCTGAAGATAGGTGTCTGCAAGGGGGACGCGCAGGTGCTGACTTCAGCCTGGTGGGAGGTTGTTGCTCCCATTATCAAGTCCTTAATACCAACAAGGAGCAATCGCTTGAATTTTCCTCCCTGTGAAGGTGAAATCTTAACTGCTGCATTTAAGTCATGCCCTCTCAGATGGTGGCAAGTATTTAATTCAAAACAAAACAACCATAGGCACAGATGTCCGACTGCGCGTTTCAGGTACGCCGCTGGACCTGCAGAGCCTGGTGCCAGGCGTTCAGCTGCGGGACTGCGAGTTTGGGATTCTCCTCCTCAGCCTGCGGTGTCGTGGCCCCTGCCGTTTGCGGGCCCTGAATGCGCGCTGGTCCAGCAGGCAGCCTGGGAGCCCCGCGGGCCTTTGCTGGCCCCTTCCTCTGGTAGCTTTGGTGGAAGGGGGGAGTCCAGCAGGTCCTTGCTGAGAAGCTGCCGGCTGTAGATCACACGCTTGCAAATGACCTGGTGGAGTTGCATTTGGGGATGTGAGGAAGTGTTACTAGGAAGGAAAAGGAGGATGGTGTGTAGCCTGATAGTTTCTTTAGCATCCTTTTATCAGTCATTTAAGCTACTTGAGGCTCTTTTGACAGAGATGGATTCACAGCAGGTTCGTGAACTGATCAAATAGACCACAAAATATTCCTTTGAGCTTTAAAACCTGAGAACTTCTGTTTTCAAGTTGACCAGTGATACATTGTTTGGTTTTAATACCAACTACCAGCTACTTCTGAGCTGCCAGAATAAACTGTACTGTCTCGTCCCAAAGGAGATCTTGTGCTGATGTCTTGCTGTTGCTTCTTCGTTTCCTCTGCCATTTGGAATTGGACTTGCAGATCCGAGAGCCCAGAGGCAGAAGACTGACGAGGTACCTTCAGGAACCAGAAAGTCTCGTGTAGCTTGTTTGCCCCAGCATAGGTAGAGCATCCTAGGTGCCTGCAAAGAGGAGGAGCAGAGTGTCCTGGTGACTTCCTGGAGGTACCACTTACTAAATGTAAATCAGCCACGTTGCTGCTGCTCCAGATGATGATTTTTGGAAGGCCGAGAGAGGAATGATAGGGAGAGAGAGAGAGAGAGAGACTTGTCTTCTGCGTGCATCTTCTGCTTGGGAGCTCGGTGGCATCTGGTGCGAGGGCAGCCCCGGCGAGGCGCAGCAGGTGGACCTGATGGGATGCCAGCAGCGAGGCATGTGCTGCAGAGGGTGCCGGGTTTTGTAGAAGATGGGGCTGAGAGGAACTTGTGGTTGTGTCGTCTGTCACCCTGTTTTAAACTTTGGTCAGATCATCACAGGTTTTATTGCGTTTGATGTTAGAGATGCTTTCATCAGCTGCTTTAACAGAACAGCCTAGCTTAGCTCTGCTTTACATTTAACACGCAGCTTATTTAAGAAATGACTCTTACAAAACGAGATGCAATTATTAACCTTCAAAATGTTTTGAAACCAGCCTCCCCCCACACGTGCACATTCACCCCTTTAAAGTCCCTTATTGCCAAGTACAGACCTAGTGGAGCCCAGCACATCCAGCCCTCCCTCTCCCCCCTCCATTTCTTGTATCTTTCGCACAAAGGCTTAAGCTGCTCTGATCTGAGGGCATTGCAGAGCAGCCTGTGCTGTGGAGCTGCTCCGTAGTGGAGCCATCAGTGCTGAGTGGTGGGATAAGAGGCGGGTATTTAGGCACTGAAGGCAGCAGGTGAACCAGGCACAAGGTGTGCCTGCCACCTGTGAGCTCGGATACCTTCGCACGGCTCTGTGTTCCTCAGCTTTCAGCGTGACACCTGTAAAGGCAGCACTTTGCCTTCTCAAGCTGCAGACTGGTTTCGGTACAAGCGATGACTTGTGCTCAGTTCACGGCCTTGGAGGAGGGACTGACTTCAGGAGCAAGGTTTGGCTGTCATTTTAACGCAGTCCACGCTTTCCACGTTACAGCACAAAAGCAATGCTCTCTGGAAGAAGCTCCTCAATCGCCTCGTTCCTTGGCAGAGAGGGCCTCAGCGTTGTGTTAGCGTGCGTGGCGATACCCGTGCTGGGAAGCAGCGTGCAGCTGCTGGCTGAAGTCCTCGGCGTTTTCTTGACCCACTCAGTTGCCTGGGAGGCGCTTGGAGCTGAACAAACCTGGAGATTCCTCTGCTTTTCTGTTTGTGGAGCAGCCAGGCGAGAGCCGTGGGTGCGTTGGCTCCCTGTGCCTGTCAGAATGTTTGGCTGTAGTGTTGAAAATGAAATGTTTCTTGCCAGCTAGAGTCAGGCTTGTAGGTTGTGTAGGTTACGGGGTCACAGCAGCTCTGGTTCTGCTGTACGGGTTTGGTACGATTTTTTTTTTTTAAATATCAAGGAAAAAACAATCATACTTTTTTTTTCTTTCTGTTCCAGCTACTCTTACCTATGACACTCTCAGGTTTGAATATGAAGACTTCCCTGAGACCAAAGAGCCTGTGTGGATCCTAGGCCGGAAATACAGTGTTTTTACAGGTACTTTGCATGCCCTCTGCAACTCGTTATGATGCTCTGGAGGGCTCTGTTAGTGTTTCATGGTGTTCTGTGAGCAGCGAGGTGACTGGAAAACTTGTACGTGCACAGCAGAGTCTGTTCGCTGTCAGAGCCTGCGGACTGTAACCACCATGCTGCCTCCTGTTTGGCCATCTCTGCAGACTCCAGAATATTTTTGTGCAGAAAGTTGCCACTTCCCAGTTCCTGGGACCTGTATGAGGCCAGGATGATTGAGGCAAGTGGATAGCTCGGGAGAAAGGCAAGACAATGGTCTAATGCTTCGTAGTTTACCCGTGACCATGGTGTTTTGGGTTGGTTGTAGCTTTTTTTAGAGGAAAAGGTTCCTTCTGCCTAGCAGCTCTTTCCTATTCCTCATCCAGATGTTGCCTGTCAGGGCCAGCAGACCGGGTGAGGAGCAGAAGGCTGGGCTGGAGGTGGGTTTAGGCGCGTTTGGTGCTCTCTTTGTGTGTGCGCGCCTTTCAATCTTGAAAAACTTTCAGAGAAAGAAGAGATCCTGTTGGATGTGACCTCTCGGCTTTGGTTCACCTACAGAAAGAACTTCCCTGCCATCGGTAAGTCTGAGCGTGTCCTGGACGCGATGCTGTCCCGCCTGTAACAGCCTGACCCACTGGGAGACTGCAGGGCTTCACCTGCGTTAGAGTGCTCTCCTGTGGGAAGTGAGCGTAGGTCAGGCTGTGGAGGCATGGAGCGTGCAGGTGATCTCAGGAAAGCTGGTTCCAAGAAGACATTTAAAAACCAGATTTTACTTCGCTGCTGCAAAAGCTCCATCAGAAAATAATGGTTGTGTTCTGTGACTTCTCCTTAGCTGTTGGGAATTAAGGATCTGCCGGCCTTACCTGTGAAGGGCAGCAAGTTGGCCTTGTGGAGGACACTAGTCTGAGACCTGGGACGTGTGTCCGTGGGCCTGTGCATGTCACAGTTCTGCTGCTCTTTCCACCCACGCTACAGAATTAAGAAGGCTTCCCTTTCTTTCTGGGGTTATCACAGAGGAAATATGTTAAGGATTGTGAGGTGATGAGGTGTCGATGGGGAAGGCATAATAGACATCACAGATAAACAATGAGAAGAACCAAATGTTGGTTGGTTTGCATCTTTTAGATGCTTTTACAGTTTTCTAGTCTGGTTGTTCTGAGGTATGTGTTTTTTTTTTTTTTTGTCCCTTCTTAAAGGGGAAAGCCAGAGACAGGATTTCTTCATGACCCCCCCGAACTTTAGCAACTATTTATTTTTTTTCCCTGTTGGGAGCATAAAGGGTTCTGTTCCTTGCAGTTCTTAACTGTGATGTAAGTCTTGAAAGCTTGCTGTGTGCTTGGACTGGGTTTTTGATTTGTTCTGAGGGTTGTTTTTTTCCAGTGGAAGGGTGAGGAGAAAATAATTCTCCTTCTGACTGTTGACTATTTGAATTTGTTTCTGTCTGCAAACTATCTCGTGTAATGAATGTGGCCCTTGAATCAAAGAGCATTGGATGGATTGCCTTCAGGACTGAAAGCACTGATATCTTTGTTTTATTTTATTGTGTAGAATGACATCAGTTGTATTCTTAGTATGCAGATATCTCAAAGTCTTCCCCGTCTCAGTTGCTCCAGGCAGCATGTTCGTTCTGTAAGCCTGTTTCAAAATTCAGAGAAGTCTCCTGTGTGAAGTGGTAAGACATAGGTGGTGTTAAAAACAGAAGTGGATTCAGAAGATGATCAATAACCTGGTGGTTTTTTTGTGGTTGTTGACAGCACAGGAAGAACATTGAACGCTTCTGGCATTACCGAAATAGTCATCAGTTCCTCTGCTGCAGGACTGGGCTTTGGGGTGACTTCTGACAGTAATCCAGGATTCAAGGAAGAATCTCTACTGCCATCAATTTTGTAGAAAGACTTAATTTAATTCAGAAAGGCTTTCTGATAAATAATCTGGTTCTCTCTACCTAATGAAAGCTCCTAACAGTCCCCACAAGCATAAACGTCAATTTACTTCTGAGTACGGGAGTCGGAAATGCACTTTGTTTAATTGATAGGCTGGACTTTTTCCTTATCTGGTACGAGAACTCCTGTTCCTCCTGGGTAGGAGGGATAACGATAAGCTGAAAAATGATACAAGAATGAGTGTGGGAGGGCGTATTTAGGAACCTCACACCATGACTAATTTTTTGTACTTCGTGCTAATTAGGTCCTACAGGAGTCTAAGATGAAATATAATTTAATGATGGTCTTGGACTTGAAGTGGATTAAAGAGAGAAAAGGTGGAGACACGAGACAGAAATTATCGCCTTCGTGTATCTGCTCCAGACTATGTCGAGTTTTTGTTTGCTTTTTAGCGCTTGAGGTGGATTTGCACACGGGAACTGCAGTAACACTGTGAGCATTTCCCAGTGAACTCGAAGCCGGGCTTCTTGGTTGCTGTTCCTTAAGGTACTCAGCAGAGCTATCTTCCAAAAGAAGAAAGCAGCAATACAAAGAAACTTCTCCCAGCTGCGTGAAGGCGCAGCTGACTGCGTACTTGTAAGACAGCTCACTGGCTGTGGTCATGCTAAACATTTTTATCTGTGAAGCTCGTAATAACAGCTGAAGCTTCAGAGGAGAAGTGGCAGCTTCCTTTTGAAGTTCTGTCAGGGAGATGCTTCCAGCCTTAAGGTCATTGTCTCAGTTTTTCCATTGCAAGCTGATATCCAGCTTATTCTCCTGTATTGTGTAGGATATGGTTTTTTTCACTGTTGCTGGAGTTCGTTTTTTTGTTTGTTTTTTTGGCCCTAACTCCATGTTGTTCACTTTGGAATCCCATACAGTCATCGGCTGCTTGTGATGTGGGAATGCCTTGTGACTGATTCATTTTGCATAATGAGCTGCCTTCTCAAAAGGAGCATTACAGCAGCAAGTGGTCTGTAACAAGATGTTTCTCTGCTTAGTAACTTCTCTGAATTAGGTTGGGAATCTGCAAGTATGCTCAAGAACTGCTATGTTCATGAGAAATTCAGCTGCCTTTCTAGCTGAGTTGCTTGGATTTCCTTTTGATTTTTTTCCCCTGTTATTAAATGCTAAAGATTTTGGTTCCTTTCTATGGGATGCCATTAGGCTGGTCACCGATAACTGAGTTTTTATTTCTCAGCGTTGGGTGTGTGGGCTAGCGCAGTCCTTATTCCCTACCTGATTGTTTGGATAAACCTGCTGCCCATGCAGGCTTACAGCACTTTCCTTTTTACCTCCCGCTTGGCAGTGTTGTTCCATTCATTACATATTTGCTTTCTGTCCTTGTTTACAGGAGGAACTGGTCCCACATCTGATACTGGTTGGGGCTGTATGTTGCGGTGTGGCCAGATGATCTTTGCTCAGGCCTTGGTCTGCAGGCATTTGGGAAGAGGTAAACCAGAGCACTGCCCATACTGACATCCACATGCTCCCACAAGTGCAGTACTTGTAAGGACAGCAGCTGGGAGTTGCTGAGGGCTCTGTAACTTTTCCCTGAATTTTCTTAAGTTCAGGGCTGTTGATTGAAAAGTCTGCTGGAAACTCTCCAGCAGGTTTCCTCCTGCAGCTGTCTGCGACTCCACATAGATGAATGTGGTTGTTAAACCTTAAAACAAAGGAGAGCCCTGTCACGTGCTAGTTAAGTCCATGGACACCAAGCAAGTACCTGGGTTTTCTTGATTTTTTTTTTTGTTATATACCTGAAGTTTAAAAAGTCCTACTCGAAACAGCAGGGTGACTGACTTGTTTATAGTTCAATTTTTAACTTGTTGACAAGTCCTCTCTTTCTGAGTGTAGTCTCCTGTCCCTGAATACTTCTCTCTCTGCATTGGATCCGTACGTGGTCTGTAAACAACTGTATGGGAGTTATTGTTGCAGTTGTTGATGGCCTTTGAATTTGTGGGAGGTGATTTTTTTAATGAGGTCACCTGGTTTTCCTCAGAATGCCTGTCCTTGAGAAATTGGTATCCTATTGCCCATCTGTGGGATAGAGTTAGGATTCATGTTTTCTGTTTTATCATGGGTGATATTCTTTTGTTTCAGCTGTGAAAATGCTTGATTTTCTGTTAAAATTGATGCTTCAGTGTTGGGGATGCCCCAAATGCTGAGTAATAAGATAGTGACATGAAAATCTGATCAGTAGTCGAGGCACAGGAAAGACAGCTTGTAGCTTGCAGTGTCTGGTTGCTAATAAACATCACGTTTTGTTTCACATATCTTCTTGTATGTCTTAGACTGGAGGTGGATAAAAGGGAAGAGGCAGATGGATAATTACTTCAATGTTCTTAATGCCTTCATTGACAAAAAAGACAGCTACTACTCCATTCACCAGATAGGTAAGAGTGCTGGGTGCCAGAAAGCACGGGGGAACGTTCTGTCTGATTGCCCAAGAGCGTAGAACATCGCTCCGTGTTTGTTTTAGTACCTTAGGTGAAAAACCTAGCAGGTTATGTGCTGACATGCTGTTTTTCTCACATGATCTGAAGCTACTACACTTTATTGTGGATTATGATGGACTTTTCTCTTGACTCCATGAAGTCCTTCATGTTTGTCTTCAGGCTTTAGGTGATATTCAGCACCACTTTCTGTATCCTGCTTAGCCCAGGTGAGAGGAAAGCATGTGGTTGCTGTTCTCACCAAGACCTTGTAACGTGAGAAGATTGCTGCATGAAGAAATTTTCAGAAGTAGCAAGTAGACTAAGGATGGATCTCACTTTAATTGAAACTTCCTTCACCAAAAAAAAACAACTGCCTGTTCCAGTTTTTGCTTATAGGGTCTTAAAGCTCCTATAGCTTCAGTGAATGGAACTTCAGGTTACGGGGGTGTTCCTGATAATCAAACAAGAAATAACTTTTTTCTGAGGTTACATTGTCTTTTGGACCTTTGTATCACATTTCAGAGAAAGGGTTTGCCTTACAATCCTTGAGGATATGCTTTTTTCTTCCATCAGCACTGTGATTCTACCCTTTTGTGGGGTTTCTGATGACTCAGAAATGTTTCCAAGTGAAATTTTTTCACTGTTGAATATAAACCCTGATTAGGAAGGGGCATAGTGTAGGTGAAATTATATGCTAAATTCTTTTTTTTTTTTTCTTGTGATGCAGCCCAGATGGGTGTTGGAGAGGGGAAATCCATAGGTCAATGGTACGGACCAAACACAGTCGCACAAGTGCTCAAGTAAGTGCTGGGTTTTTCCTTTATTTTTTTCCAACCGAGCGGTGGGTTTGTAGTACCTCCTACCTCGCACACTTCTACCCATTGAATGAAGTGCAACTGCATGTTTTAATTCTGTTACCAGGCGACTTGTTGAACCTTATTGACCTGATTGGTAGGAACTTTATAGAAGGACTCCTCTCATTCAGGATGAGAGAAACCGATTTCAAACTGAGGACAAGCCCTGACAATCTCTTTCCATGTTCCACAAGTAACGTGTTTGCTGCTAGAACTGAGTGCAATACTCTTTGCAGCGGACCAGAAGCAGGTGTCAGAATAGGTGATGATTGCTCTCATTTGGATCTCTGCTGGCATGAGTTGCTTCTCAGTGACATCAGTGTTGTCGCTGTCCAAAAGCTGCCAATAAGCCATCAAGTCACTCATGCATCAGCAGAGGAAAGCATAAGTATTTGCTGCCTGGGTTCTGTGGTGACAAGCAGAAGATCTGGACTATCTTTAACTGGGACATGCTGTATTTTCAGAAATGTTTGTTCAGAAATATTCTTTCTGTTGCCATTCTTTCCTTAGTTCTTTGATTAGTTGAGCGGGGAGCCCCGTGGAATAGGCTGGGATTGCCTGAGAAGGAACTTTCCCAGGTCAGAGCGTCTGCCCATTTAGCCGAGTATCTGCTGTAGGTGATGGGAAGATATTTAGGGAAAGTCAGAGTGACTTTTATTTTTAAATTAGCATATAAGGAGGAAATTAAGTAACTCTCATTTTCTGGTAACCAGCAGTTACAGAATTTGAGGTGGAGATTGTATCAAGGGTCTTGTATTTAGCACAAATTCCCAGTTGTGGTCCCATTTGTAATTTGTTTATTCTTCTGGTCATAATAATTTGTGGTGATGAATTGTACAGCTGTAATAAATGTTTTAAAAAAAAAGTACAGTATAATTGGTGAAAACCAATCTCTCCTAGTCCAATTTCTTTCTTTGATACAACATTGTCTTACAGTTGTAACTAATCCTTCCTTACATTTTTTTCCCTCTCTATAGAAAACTTGCCACTTTTGATACGTGGAGTTCACTGGCAGTACACATAGCCATGGACAACACTGTAGTAATGGAAGAAATCAGTAAGTATCACGTGCAGGTAGAATGAGATGTATCCCTCAGCAGCGAGAAGCCAGCAAAGAACTGGAAAGCATGCAGTTTTGCAACATTGCAAGCGTACAGTAAATGTTCTGTCTTAAAGCTGTGGCTGAGTGTGCTAAACTCAGATGAGAATTGCTGTTGTAGGGCAAGGAAGCCCCCTTACTAGATTTTTACTTTATCTGATAAAGCCTCTCACTTGGCAGCGTGGCCTCTGGATCTGGAAAGAAGGACCTGCTGACCTTCGGGCAGTAGGTGGGAGCTGCTGGGAAGGTAGTGTCAAACCTGTTTATGGCCACAGGTAGCACGCAGTAAATGGCTGCTGCTTCTCCCATCTAACGGTGTAGGAATGTCTCTGCTATTAGGCAGAGTGAGATAACCAGAACAGATCTCTGACCAGGAAAAGGAACAAAACCGTGAGGAAAAAAAATAAGAAGGGGCTCCATCTCTGGAGATATCTTTTAAGGAGTGCTCCATGATTGTGTTTTGTTGTTTTTGTTGGTGGTTTGTATTTTCTCCTTTTTTTTTTTTTTTTTTTTTGCTGCATCCTGGCAGTTGGATGGCTCTGGAGGCTGAGCAGCTGTGCAACGCATTCATCCCTAGCATGCTTGCTCAGGCTGCAGTGCCCCAGTAACCAAAGCAGATGGTGGAATGGCTGGCTGCTGCAGTCCTGCATGGTCCTGGCTGAACTGTCCTTCCCCTCTCTTGCTGTAGACTTGTGAGGTGGTTTGCTTACGCAGCACAAAACCATTCAGTGTTTTCTGCCAGGGTAGTGTTCTGAAACGGCACGTAAAAAAGTCCAGTGAGTGCTGGAGCTGGTGCAAAGTTACAGGTGAGATGGTGGCAGCTGTCAGTTAGATTGGCTTTTGGCTGCGTTGGAGCAAAAATCAATTAACAAATGAGGACAGTTTGTCCCTGGAGCGAAGGACAGTCATTTTACAAAGTCAGATCTCTTAACAGCTAGTGTCAGTTGAGAGGCCAAGAAAATGCAGGATTTGATTGAGAAGTGCCTGTCTAGTCCCGTGAAGGTGTATGCTCGTGCTTTTGGCTTAAACAAAGGTCAGCATGAAGACAGGAATTGGATTAATCTTTCACCTTTAGCCTGAAAAATATCCCCTCTAGAACTGACGAGTGCTGGCTGCAGGGCTTGGGTATGTTGCAGCTCTTGTCTGCGTGGCTTGTGTTAAACACTGACACCACTTCAAGTAACATGTCCATGCAGCTCGTAATACGCAGGGTGGTGTCTGTCTGTCTTCCTCAGCTGTGAATCATAATGTGCCTACCATTCAGGACTTGAAAGCCACTGTATGAGCAGGTCTGATTTGTTATTTATCTGTAGGTACATGCTATATATCTTGTACCCCAGACACCTGTCAGTAGTGAAACATTCAGAAATGAACACTGCTTCATACAGCTGATAAATTCATTCACTAATGCCGTTCAGCCTGTGGTGGATAGAAAACTACCTTTTGCTGCAGCAGTTAAGTACATCCATCAGCCTTCTGAGCCAGTCTGCAATGTCGGAAAGGTGCTCTCAGGCGGGAGCTGGAGGATTGTGTGCATCAGAAGGATGGTTAGAAACAGAGCTAAGCCAGTGACTGACAGCAGCAGTAGCAGGAAAGGTGTTGTGTCACATCTGTTGGAATATGTTTGCAGTAAAGGGTTTGAATCCTGCTGGGAAGCTTTAGGTAGGGACCACGGTGCCAAAGAAGCAGGGTGAGTTTAGTCTCTGCTGGGCTCCCTACCACTTAAACTGGGGTTGAATATGTCTGTATCACAGCATAGGGCTGCCAGTTGCTTTGCCTGATGAAGAAACCCGTGGTGACAGCTGCAGGTATTCAGATCATCAGAACAGGCAGGCAACTGCAACAAAAAAATACTGTTTTAGCAAGGTAAGCAGTCCTGACTTGCAGTGACTTCAATTTTCTCAAGACCTCTGATAACTATAACATCCCTTGTGTACGTAGGCATGTTATCTCATACACATTCTCCCTTCTGAAGGGGCAGTTGCAAATTTCAGTGCAACTGTTCTCTCTCCAATAGAGGCTTTAGCGCAAAGTCCTACTTCTTCTAACCTTGGCTGTAACGTTCTCCTTGTTCAGCTGCATTTGGAGCTTGTAGTAGTGAGCAGGCATCCTGCTGTAATTGCTGTGATGGAGGTGCTTGTTTACATCGCATCCTACCTGCCAGACTGTCCTGGCATTCAGGTTAGGCCAAGAATAAATTAAATGAGCCTCTGGCATTCTGTCTAATTGCCTTGGATTCATGATTGAAATATTGTGGGTTCCTTTGGTTTGGAGATTTTTCTTCACACACACATGTGCACGCCCAGCAAGTAATGAAATTACCCTGTGAGACAAGTAGGCTCGGAGATGTTTCTGTACCAGAATTTACATAATCTGGTTTCATTCCAGACTGCCTGTGTGTTTATCAAACCTGTAGAATGAGGATGCATAATGTCCATGTCATGGGTATGCCCTGAGGAGCCGGTGCCCCATTTCTTACAGGCAAAGCTCATGCTAAAATTGCCGAGTTTAATGTTCGCCTGTCTTGAGTCTCTAAACTAGCTTCTGAATGATCCCTGACAGAATTTGTAAAGGTTTTGGTGAACTTTAGGTAAATGACAATTATTCGAGATAGATATCACGTTCGTATCTCTGTATCTTGTTACAACGCTAGTTACAGATGAGGATTTCTTGTGTTAAGCCATAATATTTTCCCCATTCAGTTCAGCTGGCCTCATATCCTCCATGTGCCCCTCTAGAGCTGGACACTCCAAATTGTTTGTTTTTTCTTTTTGTCTACATGCTCTTGAATTCAGGGCTCTTGCCTAATATCCTAATCAGATCGTTCACCCTTGTTGACACAGGTTGTTGCTTAGCTGTTCACCTGCTGGAAGAATTTACATTTTAATGGCCCGCCAGATGGTAGCTGAGAGTACAGCATGCTTTGGCACGATTTCGATGTATACTTAGATGAAATACTGAGCCTGTCCAGAAACCCTGTGGGGAGCATATCACATGAACACAGTGGTGGGCCTTGTTAAACTTTTTTTTTTCTTTTAGTGCTGTAGGCTTTTGGAAAATAGCAATTGTTGATAGCCGGAATAGAATTACTCAAGGTCTAGAAATGGAAGTTGTTTCTGATGCTTTCTGCTCATGTTCCCTTTTTGTAGGGCGGTTGTGCCAGTCCAACTTCTCGTGTGCTGGAGCTGCAGCATGCCCTGCTGTGGAGTCAGACGTACTCTATAACGGGTACCCAGAGGAAGCAGGGGTTAGAGATAGGCTCTCACTGTGGAAACCATTGGTGCTGCTGATACCTCTCCGCCTTGGGCTCACAGAGATCAATGAAGCCTATATTGAAACACTAAAGGTAGGGGATCTGGAACTGAATTCTTGATATTCTGATGCTTCAAAACCCTGCTGTGAATTAAGTCACTTCTGAAATTTGGTTTTGGGGCAGAAATACTCAGAAGTAATTGTCCTTTTTTCCAGAGAAAAATGTATTTAGAAAAAATGTATTTAGAAAGCACCATTTTCAGAGGTCAGGATATGGGCTCTTGCAGGCTTTTGTCAGGAAAATGTTGGGTTTGATGTATTATTTTTTTTTGTTTTGTTTCTAGTATCTTATTTCCCAGCTTAATTTTGGTCCCTGTTTGTGTGTAGATGGTACCAGCCTGCTGAAGCATTTGTTCAGCACAGCTGTATTGAGCCTTAATGAGTGTAGTGTTTGTAAACTCCCCATGGCTCCGATGGCAGAGCTTGTACTGCAGGCTGAGGGTAGAAGCTGGCTGCCAGTCCCGCTGTGGAGCATCAGGAAGCTGCAGAATTTGGGGTGTGCAGAGTACACCCGTAAGACAGGATAGCGTGTTGCCCTGCTGTACTAATGCTAGGGATCTCTGAGCTGCACAGGTAAGAGCTCCACATGCAGGCTAGGGCTAGGTTACTTTCCCGTAACTCAGTAGATGGTTCCTGGATATTGCAGCTGGATAAGGAACTTGGGCTGTTTCCTGGGTGATGGTTCCCTCCTCAGAGCACTGTTGCAATTTGACATGTCCAGGGGATTTTGCCACTGACTGCGGCAGAGCCAGGACGTGCCCAGAGTCCTGGAGTAGTGCTGCCTCTTCTGTTTGGTCCCCCTGTGTGTTACTGTCAGCAGTTAAAGATGTTTTTGAGCTGCTTTCGTGTTCCGTGAAGGCTCTGTGTCGCAGCCTTCAGCCTTTCTGGTGGAGCTTCTCCCCAGTAATGGCTGTTTCCTGCTGCTAGAGTTGCTGATTTCCAGTGTCACAGTCTCTTTCCCACTGTGTTTTTGGATGTTTGCCTTTATTGCCACTTGCTTGTCTCACTGTCTGTCAGCTGTGTGTTTTCTGTATTGCTTTTCCAGCACTGCTTCATGATGCCTCAATCCCTGGGAGTGATCGGAGGGAAACCAAACAGTGCTCACTACTTCATTGGTTATGTAGGTGAGTGCCCGCAGTAGTGCGAAGTCTTTCCAAGCATCTCCCCCCAGCTAAAAATGTTCGGAGCAGTACAGCTCTCCCGCTTGGTCTGTGGTGCATGCTGCAGGGCTTTTTCCTGCTGGAAGTGTGGAAGGCTGCTGTGGGTTGAAACTCTTTGCAAGGATCTGAGTGATGTAGCTTTCAACGGGGGCCATAGTACAAGCCATGAACTTCCAGTGCATAACCCTAAATCTTACCTGTAAAGAGGTGTGCAGAGTTTTCTTCCTAGGTTCAGAGCTGACCTCCCTTCAGGGACCTGGCTGTATATTTACCTGCCTTTTAGCTGTTCCCCTTCTGAAACCCTACAAACTGCTGTCCTTCTTCCCTCTTCCTTTCCTCTGATACTCTGCCTGAGACCTCAAGCTGGTTGTGCTTTGGATTCCTGGGGCTGTCTTGAGCTTACCCAGGACCCTGGAAAGCATTAGCAGGAACAGTGCTCAAAAATCACGTGCCCAAGGTGCTGCTGTGGAGTGGGCACCGTGGTTCTGCTCCCAGCCAGCTCTCTGCCTGGATGAGGAGTGTTGGAGTGTCTGCAAGCGAGTTGCCCCCAGAACGATGGGTTCCTCCGTTGGGTTTCAGGAGCTGGCTCCCTGATTGCTCTGCCCCCTCTTCTTTCTCACCATTTGCTTCTCAGAAGAGCAACTTCTGGCACGGTTCTTCCTGTTCATGTCTCCTTGCCTGTTTGTCCAGGTGAGGAACTCATTTACCTGGATCCCCACACTACGCAGCCTGCAGTGGAGCCCAACGACAGTGGCTGTCTCCCTGATGAAAGCTTCCACTGCCAGCACCCTCCCTGCAGAATGAGCATTGCCGAGCTCGACCCCTCCATTGCGGTGGTGCGTTCTTGCTGCTTGTTTTCCAGCCAGCTCTCGATCACCTGAAGTAGCGCGTCCCTGTTTCACAGCTATCCCCTTTCCCGGGGAACTGGTAAAGGCCGAGGTGGCAGGTTGGGCGCTCCCCATGCGTGCTGTGCCCTGGGCAAAGGGGCTTTGGTTACAGTGACGCTGTTGAACAAGCTCCTCGTTCAGGTAGCAGCTTGGTGCAGGGAGATCCTGCACACCTGGTGATTAAATGCCATTCCTCATGGGGCATTCTCCTTCTAACAAGCTTAGTTTGGGCTTTGATTCCTGCCTTCTGAGGGGCAGATCTGAATCCATATGCTTCCATGTGGCTTGTTCTCTAAAGAACCTGGGATGACTGCCTTTTGTTTCCACATGGGTTGTTTCTGTCCAGTTTTCCATGTGCAGCAGAGGAGACCGTTACGTTGATGCCTCCAGTACTTGAGTAGACTGGTCAGGTCAAGCCTAAGGGGAGTATCCAGTTTAACAGAACTGTGTAAGCCACACCTTGAAGCAAGGCAGTTAGATTGTAACTGCTTACAGTCCTGGTCATGTTCCTTGGCATTAATACGAGGCCATAAGACTGACAAGATCAGTCTACAATTGTATAAAGATAATACTTTTTTTTTCAGGGCTTTTTCTGCAACACGGAGGAGGACTTTAATGATTGGTGCCAGCAAATCAAAAAGGTTTGTGTCTGTATCACCGGGAAAAGAATATAGAGTACTGTTGTTTCTAAAATGCTGCACAGAGAGAGTTCTCTGCAGCATGATCCCACAATAAGGTATATGAAAATAACTTCTTCAGACACCAGGAGGAACATAGCTCTGAAATTCTGCAGCTGATATTAGTCAAAGATTTGAGAAATAATTTTTTCAGCTGCAAAAATGTCCCAACAAACTGGTTCTTCCCCTTAAAGACCCAGAGCACTGTGAGTGCAGCACTGTTGGTTCTCATGGCTCTGCTCTTGCTCCACAGCTGTCCCTGGTAAGAGGAGCGCTGCCCATGTTCGAACTGGTTGAGCGCCAGCCATCGCACTTCTCCAACCCCGATGTTCTGAATCTCACGCCAGGTGAGGCCATGCAGGGAGGTAGAGCTAAGGGCGGGTTTGTCCATTTGGTGTTCGGGAAATTGTGTGGATTGCATAGTGATTTCTGGTGTGTTCCTGTTCAGCTCGGAGCTTTTTGGTCAATTCATCTAGTTCTTTGGCTTTCAGCTAGCGGTTCACAGATCCCATGGTCATGGTCGTATCTCAGGAAGATTTTTCATGATGAGTCTGAATGGTGACTGGGGAAAAAAGCTAATAGGTTATTACAGCAATGAGAATTTGTGATTTCTAAAGAGATGTTCAGAGAAATCCTAAGGCTCCATGGAAAAGGCTGAAAACCGAGCTTCTGGGTATTAAAAAATGTCAAAGATGGGGGTGGTCAAACATAGTTGCAGTTTAGATTTCTTCCCTGTGCATGTGCTACTACCAACGCTTAGGCCTGATGATGCAGAAAGGAACGAGTGCTGGGCAGTACTTTGGCTGTCAGGCTCCGCTTATGTTAACGCGCATTAACGTTGCAGGAGATAAGGAGCTATTGACAGCTTCTGCCAGGAGGAGTGAGTATTTGGGGACAAACTTACCCCATCACCAGGCGTTGGACTGCATCCTGTCACCTGCATCCTGCACTCACTGCTTCCTTGCTGTCTGTCTCTTAGCACAAACTTTCAAGGCCTTTTTTATCTCACTGTCCTTGTCTGTAAGAACACTTGATTGCCTTAAACTGGTGATCCTTGACTGTATTAAATTGACCCTAGTTACTGCCTTTTTACTCATAAAAGCGATATCCTAATGAGCTACTTGGCTTCTTCCCCATGCTTTTAGAGCCTCTCCCATTTGTTATGGCCATCCTTTCTCCTTCTGTCCTAGCCCTCAAAAGAAGGATTAATATTCTCATGGAAGTCCAGTCCCTTGTCCTCATTTTTCCCAGCCAGCTGGGTTCTGTGGTTTGTTACTGAAGTGTACAGGGGGCTGCTCCCTGAGGAGCATCTCTGGAAGCTGTGCTGCCGCCCGTCCCCCCAGTTTGCATCGGGAGCAGTGACACTAAGCATTTGCACACACTGCAGTGGGATTAAAGCCTTTCACAGAACGTTCAGGGCAGTCTGCAGCCTTGTGACCATGCATTTCTCCTTGTTCCTGGCAGTCAGTCATTGCAGTTTAGCTTCTGGCTGGCTGTTTTGCCAAGTTTAATGTGTGCTTTCTTGAAACCTGAGTTAGTGTAGTTTTCTCCTTTATTCCCCAGCTTGTCCACACCTTTTCACTTGAATTTCCTCTCTGGTAAAGCCATTTGCCCTGTGGCTATGTGCTCCCTCTTCACCAGAGTTGGAAGGATGGACAGAAGGGAGCGAGTACACTGCCCTCCCTTGCAAACCGGACTATATAAATCACTTCTGGGAGGGCGTGTTGTGTAATTACCTCCCCATGTCGTTGGATCAAAGACAACTGTAGTAAAATACAGGTTGCATGTTCTAATATATCTAACAAAGAAATACTCCTGTATCACATATTTGGACCTGGAGTCTTTGCAGATATTAGCCTAGACCTCAGAAGTGCTTTTGTTTGAGCCTCTTGATGCCGAAGCCTGTCCTGCTAACACAGACCGACTGCCCAGGCAGGTTGTACCAAACAGTCACAGCACAGAGCTGCACCGCACCAGGGCTGTGTCAGCATTTGTGAGAGCTGGCACACCTCTTGCGTGCCGTGTAATTCTCTTCTCCCGAGCATGTGGGCTTGTGACACTCGCCTTCTGCTGCCCTCTGGCTGCAGGTGTCTGCTGCTGAGCAGCGGGTGCATCCCACGGAGCCAGCGCTTTCTTTTTCTCTTGCAGATTCCTCTGATGCCGACAGATTGGAAAGGTTCTTTGACTCAGAAGATGAAGACTTCGAAATCTTATCCCTTTGAAAACAAACAGGAAACTGACTCTGCAAATTTGTGTTGTGTGGGGAGAAGGGGGGGGAGGGAAGCTCCTTCGAGAGCCTGGGGCTACCGGTTTTCATAGGTGCTTGCTGCCATCCCCGCCTCTTGTCCATCCATCCTGGCATTCTGTGCAGCCTCTGAGCGGAGCGTGCATTGTCTGCAGTGGGATGAAGAACCGAGTGGGTGTTGCAGCCTTACTGGCTGGAGTTGGGATTCCTCAGCAGAAAACACTTGCTGGAAGTGGATGCAGTGGTGCCTACGAGTTCAAAGCCTATCTGTTACATCAGCAGGTCAGCTGCCCTTCTGGGGGAGTCATGGGGGTTTTTAGTGCTAAATCCTTAGGCAGGGACTCCCCTCCGAAGCTTAAATAGAGCCACCCATCATTTAGCAGGTGATGTGTACAGTTAATTCCTCTAGCAGCTTCACTTCTCAGTGGCCAACTTGGACTGAGCTCGCACTGCAAGCTACCAGCAGACATCTCCCAGTGAGACAGCTGTGAAGTCCCCAGAGTGCAGGAGGCTGGGTTTCCTACAGTTAAACTCCTGTCCACGCTGTGCAGTACACAGCACTTCCTCACAGGTGCAGTACCCCTCTCCTACTCACGTCCTGACAAAAGGAAGGTGGGGTGACTTAGGAATGAGTGCTAATTCGAGTGAAAGGCTGTCCAGGAAAGTGTGGAGCAGCCATGCTTCTGGGGAGGAATCAGCCTAAATAACAGCAGAAAGAGGGGAAGGAGAATAGAAAATGTGTGTTTTCTTGCTCAGTGAGTCATTAACACGTGCTTCTATACGTTGTGCTTCTATGGTGGATTGATCTCTACAGCAAGTATCTTCAAGTAAGTTGCTTTGAGCAGAGAACTGGATTCCACAACCTTGGGGGGGTGGTGAAACACAGCTGGGGAGAGGTGAAACAGGACAACTGAGATCTGCCAGCTGTGGGCCTGCTAGTGCCTGTGTCCCCGTGTGCTGGCATAGCATCTAGTGAGCAATCTTGTTGGTACCAAAAATGCGAGCTATAAAATTCCTCAAGGTGTCCTCTGAGCAGTTCCTCCTGTTACACATTCCCTTTCCAAATCCGAAAAGGTTCCTGATGGTTGAGCAGGCCTCCTAGCCGTGCTGTTACCTTTCCATTCGATCTTCTGCAAATTCCCTTCCCTGCAGAGTATGCACAGAGCTACCGTAGGAGCTAATCTGTAGAAACTCATTTCAAGTAGTCATCCCTAAGAGGTCAGCAAAGACAGAATGTCGTAAGAAGGTCCAACACAACTAGACTGGAAATTGTGGCTGCTTTTAAGATAATAGCTCTGCCTGTGGCCGTTATCCGCACAAACAGACTTCAGAGAAAGGTAAACTGTGGAGGAGAGGTGTCGTGATGCAAACTGCGGATCTGTGTACAAGGTTTTGTACATATAGGATCGGAACCTGTCAGTTGATGCTTTTGTGCCCCAGGGTGGTGACAACGGGCTAGAAATGACTCATTTCCTCCGTGACTGACCTACTGATGCTCCAGCTGCCCCTACGCTACCCAAAAGCAGAGGTTTGAACTGGGAACCACGATGCTTCTGTCACTAAATTATTATTTGCTGCTTTCTGCCTGCTTCTCCTCTTCTCTCCTGTAGTTAGGGGAAGAGGCAGCAGAGGAAGTGGGGCTGTGCTCCATTCATCTGCTTTCAATTTGTATCTGAATAAACAAATCTAAAATCTTTGCCTTTCTTAATGTTCTTGCACATGAAGTGCTGGGGGTGGGTGGTATTGAGCAACCCTGCAGTGGAGCTGGGAGCACTCTCGAAACCATGCCAGCATACCATTTTTACCCTTTTAGGTCAATGGAGGCAGATTGGAGCAAAAGCTGAGCTATGTGCAACAGTGACTTTTATCTTTCTTTTGATATATCTGACAGAACAGGCTGGCTGTGTGGTACTACCGTGGCGATGCCCCTGCCCTAGAGGGTGAACGGCCACAGTCGTGCTAGCAGAGGCAAAGAAGCTCTTCTGTGGTGCAGTTCTGCTAACTCGCATTTTAAGTCGTTTAGGCTTTGCCTCTTTTTTTTTTTTTTTTAGGGGACGAAAACAAAAAACGGTACTTTAAGGCTGTCTATGCTTAGCAGTGCAGCATGTCTCTGCTTCTGAGCAGTGCAAGTCTTTCCAAGACAGGACGTGCTTTTCTGGTGAGTCTCTGCCACATGTGCAGTTGAGGTAGCAGGGGAAAAAGCCAAGCTGAGGTTTCAAAGTTAATGTTTCGAATTGGTGGGTGGAAAATAAAACTTGTTTAGGATTGTTTGCTCCCTGTTCAGCTATTCGGCTGACGGCTTTTCACAGTGTTTCTAGGAAGCCTTTTAAACACCAGCCCAGCAGTAGTAAACATTACAAAACCAGGTCTAAACTCAAATGTTGCTACCATTTTGCTGTGCAATAGCAGGTCCTTTTTGTTAAAGGATAGTTACTCAGGAATTATTGTGCCCTCAGTTCCCTCAGTTTGTACAAACTACTGCCACTGTTCAGAAGAAGAGGTGCTACTTACTTCGTGTTTGTGCTTTCATGGTTAAAGACAGCTTAGCCAGACAGATTTTATACCTGGGCATTAATGCGACCCCAATAATTGAGAGTGCTAAACTCAAATTTCTTAGGTCCTGAACAGATGTTCTTGGCTTTCTGTAGTTGGGAACCTAAAGCTAAGATGAATTAAATGACGCCTGAAGGTTAAAGAATTGCTGGAAGGGCACAATTCAGCATTACAGGTGCTTACCTCCTTCACAGAGTGTTCCTGCTACCATTTACTATGCAGAGTGAAGGCAGCTTATTCCATCTCAGCTGATGTTTGCAGCAGCATTGTTTTAAACATTTACCTTCCTCTCCCGACTAGTCAGTCAGAGGCCAATTGAGCTAAGAAAGCAGGGTTTAGTCTCTGTAGGGGCAGCTTGGAGAGCAGTCCATACTGCTAAGTGTCTGACAGGGAGACATCTTACCTCTGCTGGTCATCCCCATATTAATGCACCTTACAGACGTTTTAATTTAACTCATCCTAGACTAGTGTATTTATTTATTTATTTATTTTTTACTGCTGAAGACTTGGAAGACCTCTTAACCTACTATAGCATAATCAAGCGGCAAACACCCATCACCATTTTACGCACTGGAACTTTACTGTAACAACTCAGACTAAAAGCAGCTCCTTCAGGTAGTAATCGGAATGGTACAGGCTGAGGGAAGTGGGCAAGCTCACAACTTGTACCTGATCTGGTTTGGTAACGTACGCTGGGCTGTCTGAATTTCACTTGGAAAGTGAAGTGCAGGAGTCACTGCTGACTCTTCCTCTGATCTTGGTCGCAGGAGTAATTCAACCAGTCTAAAGGAATTTGTGCACCACTCAGCCTTCAACTGGGTCTGGTGACAAGCAAACATCTATTTCGGACTCCCCCCTGCCAATAGCTGTCCAGCTTCCGTACTGTTCTCACTGAACAGCTGGGGAGCAGGCTGGAATAGGAAGTCATCCATCCCTTCGTACTAGCAGTGATCCCTGTATTTAGTGCCTGAACTGCTGTACTTTCACCTCCTGTATGTCCTTCTAGAAGGTAAGTGATCATAGTGGTAGGAAAAAAAAATAAACACCTTTGCTGCTGTACAAAATGTTTAAAAGAGTAATTTATTAGAAAGTATTATAAAAGCTGGTTTTAGGACAGGGGATGCATTCCACTAGAGAGAAAGAAGAACCAGAAACATGGTAGTTCTCTGGAACTTCAAATATGGGAAGGCTGTTCCCTACCTGTTGCTTCTGATCACATTTGGGGAAGATCTGGGCTCAGTATCCAAATCTACATTACAGAACCAAGCCTCCAACAAGAGATCCTACCTGAAGCAGGGAAGATTTCACAAGGAATGTTTTGTGCTCTCTGTATGCTCGCTTATAAAAAAAAGCAGCGGGGACTATGGAGAATGGAAGAGGAGAAGCAGGCACAGTCAAAAGCACACCAGCACCATGCTGGACCAGGAAGAATACACGTGATCTAAGCTGTAGTAACTAGAACGTGATGTAGAGACGTCATCCACCCAAGGAAGGTCCAAGAGGTGAATTTTTTGGTAGGTCTAAAAGAATAACCTGTATTAAGTTTTATTTCCAGAGTTCTCCCAAAGGTTTATTCTGTACCTCCAGCATGGTTTCCTCTGCAATGGACTTAATTTCTCTGTGCAAGTCTTCTATGCTCTTTGAAGCATCAATCATCTGTTGCCAAAACACAAAATACAGAAACATGTTCCTCAATTTCCAACACCATGGGGAAAAAAACCCACCTTCCTGCTATTTCTGCTCTCCCCCTTTACTCAATATCGTTACAATTCATGAGCAGTGAAAGGAGCTAGTTACACTTCTCATGCACTACTTCTGCACTGGAACTGGAAAATTTATTTTACACAGGAACAGACACTTAAGAAGTAGATGTGCGGCAGGATGAAGGGAAACAAAAAGGGACAGCTTGCTTGATTTTCACCTTTACAGAGACTGCAAGGCAACAGAACAGATGTAAAGCAATACAACCCATATCAAAACTAAATTCCACAAAGCTTGTATTTAACAGGAGAAATTCCAAGCAGCAATGTTTTTCCTAATATTGTTTTAGAAAACATGACATTTCACTTCAGAATTACAGCTTGCAGGTCATCACAAGTCAACGTTAATTGGCAAAAGGTTTTGTTTCCATGGCTTTAAAATTATTTAGGAGCGACCAAGGCAAAGGAAGAACTTGGTTAAAAGACATAAGCAGGTGCAGGTTGATCATGATGACCTATTTGATCATGATGACCTATGAATACTGGACCGCACAGCATTGTTGTGAAAGAGCAGACTGTGAGGCTATGTATAAATACACTTCGTAATTAAATGGTAGTCTTCTCGTTATGGAACAGCTAATGACCCAGCTTTGTGCTCACACAATATTCTCAAGCAGATAGAGGACCTCAATTTATTCTTGTAATTGATGGTGTACTGAGCTCCATTTCATGTTCTGGACTACATGGATATTTGGCAACTGTTGATGTCTATTATTTTATCTGATGTTGAGGGGCAAATTGCCAGGAATGCTAACTGTACTGTTAATGGGTGCTGGAACTGGATTTCTGTGCTCACTTCAGGGATACCTGTCACCTCTACATCATCTGTTTTGGTTATGTACTTGTTTAATAGCTCTGCAGTTTGGCGTATTTTAAACAGACATGTCACTGATACTTTAAACGAAAACTCCTTTCGCATAATGGGTAGAGAGATAGCAGATGACAAGTAATAAGGGAAATATATTCCACTGCTAGAATCTCTGGAAAATCAGGGTTTGCAGACTAGACGTTAGGTAAGTTCCATACTGTCTAATACAATAATTTTGACAGCATGCTCTTTTTTTTTTTTTTTTTAATTTTGTGCTATGGTGTATGTTTTCTTCTCTTCTGCAAAACCAACAAACAAAAACATTCCCCCACCCAACAGGGCCCCTTACAGTATCCTGGAGCAGTGTGTGTCAGCAGTGCCCTGCTGCAGGCCACAGCAGCTTTGGCTGGTCCCCAGCACGCCCCCCCAGCTTCTTGCCAAGGGCAGGAAGTGGGAAGCACAAGGGCACAACACACAACATCCAGGGGGGAGCCCTCTCGTGAGAGACCACCCCCAGTCTGTGACAGACCCCTTAGGGTTATTTCCTCACCTTCCAGTTTAACGTCTTGTCCTTCATCAGATGATAGAAGGACTGCAGAACTTTCTCTTGGAAGAGGCTGTTCTCGTAACGTTCGCTTCCGAAGTCCCCTCGTGCTGCTGCTTCCTCTGGGCTTAACTGAAGAAACAGAATCAGGTCTGGCTTTGGGAGTCCAATGTCAGGCTGTTTGCACCAGTCCACGCAGAAGTTCTGTCCCAAACAAAGACAACCAAGTTTGAGGTGAAAGAAAGGAATGAGAACAAGGGAAAGAAGCAAGATAGCTGGAGAGTGGGGTAGGGGAGGAACAGCCAGAGAAGAGATGCAGCACAAATCACTGAATACAGCCCTACAAACTGAAAAGGTGATTTCCCAGCCTAAAATTCATGAATTCACTCCTGGCAATTTTGAGGGTCCAGATTTTCCTAGGTGCCGTGCCCCTCTCATGCTCACTGAAGTCAAGCAGAGCTAATGATTTTAACATCTCTTCCGCAAAGCCCAGCAGAGGGAAATAATGAGTCACATTTTGAAGTCCACACAGCGATCAGTCCAAAAGAAAGGTGCTCCCAAATATAAACACCGTGCAGCTTTAGTAGGTTTGTGCCCATGGAGATACCTGTTTGAATACCTCCCGTACACCTTCTCAGCCCACCCAGGAATTCCAGCCCCGATGCAAGAGACAAAGCTTTCCAAATTTTGGATCCCGCTGACAAATTTGAAGACGTCCACAAGGGTATATGGATCCACAACATTGCAGAGACTGCTGAGGCTTGTCTGACCCTGTTACTCCTTGCTGCTCATCCACGTGGTGGACAGCGATGCAATCAGGGTGCACGTACCAAGAGCGACCACCGGGCTTGGGGGGATGAGGATGACACAGGGCATGGGAGCCCAAGATCCACTCAGTTCTTCCAGAAAGGGGGAAAGGTCTAGGTAGGAATAAATTCAGGTCAACTCCCAGCTGCGTGGTTGCTGTTGCAGGCAAGCTTTCAGCTTCTGTGACCACAGGACACTCTTCAAGGACCGATGGCTACAGAGCAGGGATGGGATACATCCCAACGCAGGCCAAGAGTGTCTGTAGTGAAAAGAGCTTTAAACTAGGTATGTCAAGGGAACGCTTACAAGCTGTAGAGAACTGAAGGTGGCAGGCAAGGAGGAAGTGTCTAAGGGAAAATATGAGAGCAGAGGCTCTCTGGAAAGCGGCACTACTGGGGACCTATCTCAAGCACACAACATGGGAAACACCCAAGGAATGTCCCTGCACAGGACGCTGCGGGGCTGTGATCCTGCTCGGATTACAGGGGTGAGGTGGGACAGCCTGCCAGACTGCTGCGCTGCAATGGATCCACAGAGGCTGTTCAGGAAAGACAGGCTGGAAGGTGAGGAGGAAGAGGTTGTGCTGTTTGCAAAGGAGTGTCTGCAGCACAGGGAGCTTGGCCTTGGGATAGAAGATGAGCCAGGTGGGAGCCTATGGGTAAGGGTCAGGAACAGACCAGAAGACAGGACGTCGATGAAGCCTTCTTCATACAGATGGAAGAAGGGTCACAATTGCAGGCCCTGACAGTCATAGAAGACCTTAGCCACCTGTGTATCTGCTGGGCACAAGCGGTCCAGGTTTCTCAGGAATGCTGAAGACAAATTCTCCACACAGGTATTCAATAAGTTAGCGAGTGAAGGTGCCCTGATGGACTTGCTACTCACAAGTGAAGAGGAACTGGCTGAAGGTGTGAAGATCAAGGCCAGCCTTGGCTGAAGCGAACAGGATGGTGGGGGTTACAGTCCAGAGAGTGAACAAGACAAACAGAACTGCGGGTCTGGACGTTAGCAGAGCAGATTTCTGTTTATCAGGGATCTCCTTAGCAGGGTGCCCAGGGAAACTGCCACGGAGGGAAGAGAACCCAGCAGAGCTGGTTGATCTTCACAGCCAGCCTCCTCAGAACAGAAAAGTGGAACATCCCAGCGTGCAGAAAGCACGATAACCATGTGAGAAGGCTGGCAGGAATAAACAAAGAACTCCTAACTAGGCCCAAAGTGCAGAAAGGAAGCAGACAGAAGATGGAAATAGGCACAACACCAAGCAATAATACAGAAACACTACTCAAGAGTGCAGGGAAGAAGCTGGAAAAGCCAAGGCTCAGCTGAAGTCAGAAGTAGTGAGGGATGTAAGTAACAAGGGCTTCTCTAAGGATGCTGGCAGCAGGAGGATGGCTAAGGAAAATGTAGGCCTGCTGCCCAGTGGGACTGGGGACCTAGTGCCAAGGGACTGAAAAGGCTGAAGTACCTGATGGGTGTTTTGCATCACTTTTCACTGAGAAGGTTTGCCCCCAGCCAGCCAGGTCCTCAAACCTACTAGCAAAGGGGGCAGGAGTGCAGCAGTACCTGCAGTAGAGAAAGACACATTTAGGGAAGCAGTCAAGCCAGCTGGACATATGCAAATTCACAGGACCAAATAGGATGCATCCACACATACTGAGGGAGCTGGTAATGTCGTGGCAAGGCACTCCATCACCTGTGAAAGGTCACGGCAAGCAAGCAAAGCTGCTGAAGACTTTACAAGAGGTAAATATTGCACTCGTCTTCAAGAAGGAAGATCCAGGGAACTCCTGGCCAGTTGGCCTAACATCAGCTTCTGGGAAGGTACTGGACCAAATCCTCCTGAAAGCCATGTCCAGGCGCATGAAGGAACAAGGCAACTGGGAGCAGCCAGCAGGGATTTATCACCGGGAAACTCTGCCTGGCTCACGTGACAGCCTTCTACAGTAAGGCCGGCTCTGTGAATATGAGGAGAGCAGTAGGTGCTCTGTACCTTGACGTAAGCATGACCTCCTTTCCACCAAGCTGGTGAGATACGAACTGGTAGGCAGACAGTCAAGTTGGCAAAAAAACGACGAGGCTGCTGGGCTGAGCGTGGTGATCAGTGGCACAAAGTCCAGCCGGTAGGTGGCTGCTGGTGCCAGCACTCAAGGATGAATATCCTTCATCAATTATCAATTATCCTTCATCAATCATTTGTTCAACATCTCTAACGACTGAAACGACAGGACAGGGCGTTCCCTCAGCAACCTTCTGGATGACACCAGGCGGGGACAGTGAGCACACAGGAGGGCAGGACTGCTATCTGGAGGGACGCAACACACTGAGGAACAGGCTGCCAGGAACTTCAAGACATTCAGCAAAGGCAAATTCAAAGAGACCTACCCTGGGGAAGAAAAACCTGATGCACCAGGACACTGAGCTCACCATGAGTCAGCAGCATGCCCTGGCCGCAAAGGCCAGCAGCAGCCTAGCTGTATAAGCACGAAGGAAGTGATCCTTCTTCCCGTCTGTCCTGCACCCACACCTGGAGTGCCATGTCTGGTTTGGGGTTCCCCAGTGCAACTCCAGAGTGAGCCTACCTCGCTAACAAGTAACCTAACGAGTTTCTCTGATCTTCTGGGGGAAGGGGTAGACACAGGCACACAGGCCACGTTAACATTTAAGCTGAAACTTTCATCCCCCATTTCAATCCGCATTTCCCCAGGAAAGGAGCCTGGGCCACACTGACCGACATCGAGAGCAGGCCTCTCCCCGTTTCCTGTTTCTCCAAATACAGAGAGAGGCAGGGCCTGCTGGGTCCTTCACTCACCTCCTTGGCGCTTGTGAAGGCCACTCCAGAAAAGGCATATCTGTCAACCACAAGCGTGACCCCTTGACGTAGCTTCTCTTTCATTGAAGGCCTGAAAACCACAGAGAAGAAAAAATAAGTTACACTTCCGACTTCAAACTGATCATTAGCAGCATCAGGGTCATCCGTGACACTGATCATGAATCAATTCCTATTTGTGCTCCGTCCTCTAAGATATTAAGCAAATACCCTTTCGAGACACCCACATTCAGGGTGCACCAGTGCAGGGCATTGCTCTAGGCAGCTCCACAGCTTGCAGCAAGATCACCGATGAGCTACAGCCAGGCACAAACAGCTTAGTCTTCCTTCCTAAGTGGTGCAGTGGGTTTGAAATACTTGCCTCTGTCAGAGAAAAGCATCCTTTATTTACAGCAGACATTTCTTACTGCAGCTCACCCATCTGCCTCATGCTCTCCCAGTTTACTCGGCACTCCTGCTACAGCAGAATCAGCGAAGCTTTTTTTTAAAAACAGAAAACATTTTGCAGCACAGAGGCCCAGGTAAGCACAACAGCTGTCACCGACGGCCCCAGCTACACACACAAAGCCTCCGTTTGGCAAAAAACCACAAGAGCAGTAGCTCCCAGGCTGGGGCAGCAGCTCAGTACACCAAAGGCTGTGCTCAGGGGCTCGGTGACGCTGCGGTTTGCCCGCTCCCTTTGGGCTCCCAGGTGGCGGTGCTCAATCCAGGTGGCGATGAAATCCCCTGGTTTCTGGACCCAGCAGCACAGAGGGAGCTGCAGGGGACGAGCCCGAACCCTCCACCCACACCGGGAGGGCAGCTCACAGGGAGGGCAGCCCGTTTAGGGCGCTGCCTGGGGCTGGAGGGGAACGGGCACAGGCTCCTGGCCTCGAGCAGGCCGTGCCTGGCCCTGACCCCGACCCCCAGCCCGGCGGGGGCTCGCTGCTCGCTCAGGCCGGGCCCGAGGGCAGCAGCAGGGCTGAGGGGCGCAGGGCTGAGGGGGTGCCCGCCTCCCCCCCCCCCCCCCCGACCCCCGCCATCTTTACACGTGCTCCCAGCGGTTGGCGGAGAACAGGAGGTGCACGGCGTGGTCCTCCACGTCCTTCTCCCCCACCAGGTAGGCTCCCAGCAGCCGCCCGATCTCC
>NW_028153565.1:0-18284 GCF_964211835.1 Anser anser | reverse complement strand
AAAATTTAGGGGGATTTAGGAGAAGTGGGAAAATTTGAAGGGATGGGGGAAAATTGGGGAAAATTGGGGAAACGATTTGGGGAAAATTTGGGGGATTTGGGGAAAATTGGGTTATTTGAGGAATTTTTTGGGAAAAATTTGGGGATTTGGGGAAAAATTGGGAATTTGGGGGGGATCTGGGAATAATTGGGGGATTTGGGGGAAAAATTGGGAAAATTTGGAAGCATTTGGGGGGGTTGGGGAAAATTGGGGGGGATTGGGGGAAAAAATTGGGAAAACTTGGGATTTGGGGGAAAGTTTGGAAATTTGGGGGAAATTTGGGGGATTTGGGGAACATTTTCAGAAAATTTAGAGGCATTGGGGGAAATTTGGGGAGAATTTGGAGGAATTTAGGGAAATTTGGAGAATTTGGAGGAATTTAGGGAAATTTGGGGGGTTTGGGGAAAGCTTGGGGGTTAGGGGAAATTTTGGGGAAAATTGAGGGATTTAGGGTAAATTTTGGGGAAATTTGGGGAGAATTTGGGGGAATTTAGGGAAAACGGTGATTTGAAAATTTCGGGGATCCCTCTTGGAGGGATTTTGGGGTCCCTTTGAGGGATTTTGGGGTCTCTTGGAAGGATTTTGGGGTCTCCTGGAGGGATTTAGGAATTCCTGGGTGGATTTTGGGGTCTATTGGAGGAATTTTGGGGTCTTTTGGAGGGATTTTGGGGTCTCTTGGAGGGATTTTGGGGTCTTTTTGAAGGATTTTGGGGCCTCTTGGAGGGATTTAGGAATTCCTGGGTGGATTTTGGGGTCTATTGGAGGAATTTTGGGGTCTTTTGGAGGGATTTTGGGGTCTCTTGGAGGGATTTTGGGGTCTTTTTGATGGATTTTGGGGTCTTTTTGATGGATTTTGGGTTCTCTTGGAGGGATTTAGGAATTCCTGGGTGGATTTTGGGGTCTCTTGGAGGAATTTTGGGGTCTTTTTGAAGGACTTTGGGGTCTCTTGGAGGGATTTTGGGTTTTCTTTGAAGTATTTAGGAATTCCTGGGTGGATTTTGGGGTCTCTTGGAGGGATTTTGGGGTCTCTTGGAGGGATTTTGGGGTCTCTTGGAGGGATTTTGGGGTCTTTTTGAAGGATTTTGGGGTCTCTTGGGGGTTCTTGTGGTCTCTTGGGGGTTTTTGGGGCCTCTTGAAGCGATTTATGAATTCCTGGGTGGATTTTGGGGCCTCTTGGAGGGATTTTGGGGTCTTTTTGAGGGATTTTGGGGTCTCCTGGACGCATTTTGGGGCCTCTCGGCGGGATTTACCAACTCCTGCCTGCGTTTCGGGGCTCTTCCGAGGCCCTTTAGGATCTTCGGACCCCTTTTAGGATCCCCTACCCCTCCTTGAAGACCCTCGCCCTTCCCCTCACCCCAAAAAAAACCCCAAAACCCCCTTTTTTTTCCCCGCCCCCCCCCCAGGTGGAATCCCCCACCCAGATGTCCCTGGAGCTGGTGGCCGAATCCCCCGCGCCCGGCCCCGAATCCCCCCGACCCCGCTGCGTCCGCTCGGGGTGCGACAACGCCCCCGTCCCCAGCTCCGACTGGGACAACGAGTACTGCAGCAGCGAGTGCGTCGTCAAACACTGCCGGTAAGACCCCAAAAAAAACCCTAAATCCCCTTTTTTCACCCAAAACCCCCCTTTGGGTCGTTCACCCTACAAAAAAACCCTATAACCCGCCCCGTTCCGCCCCCCCCAGGGACGTCTTCCTGGCCTGGCTGGCCGCCCGCAACGCCAGCGTGGTTTTCGTCAAATGAGGGAGGATTCGCCCCAAAAAAAAACCCTCCCCCTCCCCCCTCAACCCGCGACCCCAAAAGCCGAAGAACCCCTCGGCCGCCTTTCGGGGTAATTTCCGCCCGTTTCGAGCCAAACCGAAAACCTGCGTTTTCTTCCCGTCCGCTCCCCGAAACCCCCAAACCCCGCAGCGACCCCGGAAGCGATCGAAAAACGGCCGCTCCTCTGCCCCGAATTTATTAAAATTCGCCCCAAAAAGCCCGCCCTAAACTTCTCCTTTTTTTTGTTTTTTCACATGTTTTTGGGTTTCGAGATGATCCCGTCGGGGTAATGCTGCTTGAACTGCGCCACCACATCGGGGTCGAGCAGGTGGATCCCGTCCAGCTGGTTCCCCAAGGTGATCCTGGGGCAAAAAGGGGCGTTTTTGGTTAAAAACCCTAAAAAGGAGTTAAACGGGCACGGGGGGGGATCCGAAAAATTTATAGGGTCGCTCACCAGTTGGGCTGGACGTTATGGGGTCGCCCGAAAAGCTCGATTTTGCGGGTGCCGGGGGAGAGGCGCTCGATCATCCCGTAGATCTCATCGGGTTTGTGACTGGTGGAGCGGACCTAAAGAGGGGATTCGGGGTTAATTTATAGGATTTTGGGGCTTTCGGGGTTTTTTTTGGGGGCGCGTCGACTCGCCTCGGCCACGATGACGTCGCAGTCCAAGCCCCGGTTGAAGCCTTGGGGGTTTCCTTTCACCCCGACCTGGAAGGGGGGGGAATAAAAAAATGGGGGGTTTTAGCGGGGTTTCGGGGTGGTTGGGGGCGCCTTGGGGGGGATTTGGGGCCGTTTGGGGGGATTTGGGGTCGTTTCGGGGCGGTTCGGCGCCTTTTGAGGGGGATTTGGGGCGTCTCCAGGGGGTTCGGGGCCGTTTTGGGGGGTTTGGGGCCGTTTTGGGGGATTTGGGGCCGTTTTGGGGGATTTGGGGCCATTTTGGGGGATTTGGGGCCGTTTCAGGGGGTTTGCGGCGTCTCAAAAGGGTTTGGGGCCGTTTTGGGGGGGTTTGGGGCCGTTTTGGGGGGTTTGGGGCCGTTTTGGGGGGGTTTGGGGCGCCTCAAGGGGGTTCGGGGCCGTTTTGGGGGGTTTGGGGCGTCTCGAAAGGGTTTGGGGCCGTTTGGGGGGGTTTGGGGCCGTTTTGGGGGGATTTGGGGCGTCTCGAAAGGGTTTGGGGCCGTTTTGGGGGGGGTTTGGGGCCGTTTGGGGGGATTTGGGGCCATTTTGGGGGGATTTGGGGCCATTTTGGGGGGATTTGGGGCCATTTTGGGGGGTTTGGGGCATCTCGAGGGGATTTGGGGCCTTTTGAGGGGGATTTGGGGCGTCTCAAGGGGGTTCGGGGCCGTTTCGGGGGGTTTGGGGCGTCTCGAGGGGGTTTGGGGCCGTTTTGGGGGGGTTTGGGGCCGTTTTGGGGGATTTGGGGCCGTTTTGGGGGATTTGGGGCCGTTTTGGGGGGTTTGGGGCCGTTTTGGGGGGTTTGGGGCGCCTCAAGGGGGTTCGGGGCCGTTTCGGGGGGTTTGCGGCGTCTCGAAAGGGTTTGGGGCCGTTTGGGGGGGATTTGGGGCCGTTTGGGGGGATTTGGGGCCATTTTGGGGGGATTTGGGGCCATTTTGGAGGGTTTGGGGCATCTCGAGGGGATTTGGGGCCGTTTTGGGGGGATTTGGGGCCTTTTGAGGGGGATTTGGGGCGTCTCAAGGGGGTTCGGGGCCGTTTCGGGGGGTTTGGGGCGTCTCGAAGGGGTTTGGGGCCGTTTTGGGGGATTTGGGGCCGTTTTGGGGGATTTGGGGCCGTTTTGGGGGATTTGGGGCCGTTTCGGGGTCATTTAGGGGGATTTCTGGCAGTTTTGGGGTCGTCTCAAAGGGGTTTGGGTCAGTTTTGGGGGGGTTGGGTCCATTTTGGGGTCTTTTTGGCGTCGATTTTGGGGTCTTTTTGGCGTCGATTTTGGGGTCTTTTTGGCGTCGATTTTGGGGTCTTTTTGGCGTCGATTTTGGGGTCTTTTTGGCGTCGATTTTGGGGTCTTTTGGTGTCGATTTTGGGGTCTTTTTGGGGTGTTTTGGGGCCATTTTATTTTGGGGGGCCATTTTGGTTCTTTTGGGGCCATTTGGGGGATTTTGGGGTCCATTTTGGGGTATTTCGGGGTCTTCAGAGGCCATTTTCTTTTTCTGGGGTATTTTAGGGCTGTTTTGGGGTTTTGGGGGGTCCATTTTGGGGCCATTTTGGGGCCTTTAGGGACCATTTTTTTTCCTAGGTTATTTTGGGGTCCATTTTTGGGTCTTTAGGGGCCATTTTCGGGTCTTTAGGGGCCACTTTTTCTCCTAGGTTATTTCAGGGCCATTTTGGGGTCCATTTTGGGGTCTTTAGGGGCCGTTTTGGGGTCTTTAGAGACCGCTTTTTCCCCCTAGGTTATTTCGGGGCCGTTTTGGGGCCGTTTGGGGGGTTTTGGGGCCGTTTTTGGGTCTTTAGGGGCCGTTTTGGGGTCTTTTGGGGCCATTATTTTTTCTTGAGCTCTTTAGGGGCCATTTTGGGGTCTTTAGGGGCCATTTTGGGGTCTTTGGGGGCCATTTTGGGGTCTTTAGAGACCATTTTTTTCCCCTAGGTTATTTTGGGGCCGTTTTTGGGTCCATTTTGGGGCCGTTTTTGGGTCCATTTTGGGGCCGTTTTTGGGTCCATTTTGGGGCCGTTTTTGGGTCCATTTTGGGGCCGTTTTTGGGTCCATTTTGGGGCCTTTTATTTTCTTGTGGTATTTTGGGGCCATTCTGGGGTCTTTTGGGGCCATTTTGGGGTCTTTAGGGCCATTTTTTCTTGAGGTCTTTCAGGGCCGTTTTTGGGTCTTTAGGGGTCCATTTTGGGTCTTTAGGGGCCGTTTTTGGGTCTTTAGGGGCCTTTTATTTTCTTGAGGTATTTTTGGGCCAGTTTGAGGTCTTTAGGGGCCAGTTTGGGGTCTTTAGGGGCCAGTTTGGGGTCTTTAGGGGCATTTTTTCTTGAGGTCTTTCAGGGCCGTTTTTGGGTCTTTAGGGGCCGTTTTTGGGTCTTTAGGGGCCGTTTTTGGGTCTTTAGGGGCCGTTTTTGGGTCTTTAGGGGCCATTTTTGGGTCTTTAGGGGCCATTTTTGGGTCTTCAGGGGCCTTTTATTTTCTTGAGGTATTTTTGGGCCATTTTGGGGTCTTTAGGGGCCATTTTGGGGTCTTTAGGGGCATTTTTTCTTGGGGTCTTTAGGGGCCGTTTTGGGGTCTTTAGGGGCCGTTTTGGGGTCTTTAGGGGCCGTTTTTTCCCCCTAGGTTATTTCAGGTCCATTTTGGGGCCATTTTGGGTCCGTTTTTGGGTCTTTTGGGTCCGTTTTTGGGTCTTTTGGGTCCGTTTTTGGGTCTTTAGGTGCCTTTTATTTTCTTGAGGTCTTTAGGGGCCATTTTGGGGTCTTTAGGGGCCATTTTGGGGTCTTTAGGGGCCAGTTTGGGGTCTTTAGGGGCATTTTTTCTTGAGGTCTTTTGGGGCCGTTTTTGGGTCTTTTGGGGCCGTTTTTGGGTCTTTTGGGGCCGTTTTTGGGTCTTTAGGGGCCGTTTTTGGGTCTTTTGGGGCCGTTTTTGGGTCTTTTGGGGCCTTTTATTTTCTTGAGGTCTTTAGGGGCCTTTTATTTTCTTGAGGTCTTTAGGGGCCATTTTGGGGTCTTTAGGGGCCATTTTGGGGTCTTTAGGGGCCATTTTGGGGTCTTTAGGGGCCATTCTGGGGTCTTTAGGGGCCGTTTTGGGGTCTTTAGGGGCCGTTTTGGGGTCTTTAGGGGCCGTTTTTTCCCCCTAGGTTGTTTCGGGGCCGTTTGGGGGGTTTTTGGGGCCGCCTACCAGGCAGTGCTCCTTGCCGTGGTTGAGCCAGTGGCCGGTGCGGCCGGTGCGGATGATGCGCTGCAGCTGGTTGGTCTTCACCCAGATGATCTCGTCCACCCGCTCGTACCTGGGGGTGGGGGGTGGGGCCAAGGAGGGCGTGGTCACCGAGGGGGCGGGGCCTAACGGGGTGTGGTCGCGAGGGGGCGGAGCCACGGGGAGCCCCGATCTACTCACCCCCAGAGGTTGAGGCACTCGCGGCCCAGCTCCATGGCCCTGCGGGGAGGGGGCGGTGAGGGGCCTCCGCGGAGGCCAGCCGTGGAGGTCAACCGTGGAGGACCTCCAGGAGGACCTCCAGGAGGTCCAATCAAGGAGGCCAATCAAGGAGGAACTCCAGGAGGTCCAAAAATGGAGGCCAACCAAGGAGGAGCTCCAGGAGGCCAACCATGGAGGACCTCCAGGAGGCCAAACCAAGGAGGTCAATCAAGGAGGACCTCCAAGATGACCTCCAGGAGGTCCAGTCAAGGAGGTCAATCAAGGAGGAGCTCCAGGAGGTCCAAAAATGGAGGCCAACCAAGGAGGACCTCCAGAAGGCCCAAACAAGGAGGTCAATCAAGGAGGACCTCCAAGATGACCTCCAGGAGGTCCAAACAAGGAGGTCAATCAAGGAGGACCTCCAGGAGGCCCAATCAAGGAGGCCAATCAAGGAGGACCTCCAGGAGGCCCAAAAGATAGAGGTCCAAATAAGGAGGACCTCCAGGAGGACCTCCAGGAGGCGCAATCAAGGAGGACCTCCAAGATGACCTCCAGGAGGTCCAAACAAGGAGGTCAATCAAGGAGGACCTCCAGGAGGCCCAATCAAGGAGGTCAATCAAGGAGGACCTCCAGGAGGCCCAAAAGATAGAGGTCCAACCAAGGAGGACCTCCAGGAGGATCTCCAGGAGGCGCAATCAAGGAGGACCTCCAAGATGACCTCCAGGAGGTGCAAATAAGGAGGTCAATCAAGGAGGACCTCCAAGATGACCTCCAGGAGGTGCAAATACGGAGGTCAATCAAGGAGGACCTCCAGGAGGCCAAACCAAGGAGGCCAATCAAGGAGGACCTCCAAGAGGCCCAAAAATGGAGGCCAACCAAGGAGGACCTCCAGCAGGCCAACCATAGAGGACCTCCAGGAGGCCCAAACAAGGAGGTCAATCAAGGAGGACCTCCAGGAGGACCTCCAGGAGGCCAAACCAAGGAGGTCAATCAAGGAGGACCTCCAAGATGACCTCCAGGAGGTCCAATCAAGGAGGTCAATCAAGGAGGACCTCCAAGATGACCTCCAGGAGGCCCAGTCAAGGAGGTCAATCAAGGAGGACCTCCAAGATGACCTCCAGGAGGTCCAGTCAAGGAGGTCAATCAAGGAGGACCTCCGAGATGACCTCCAGGAGGCCCAAACAAGGAGGTCAATCAAGGAGGATCTCCAGGAGGACATCCAGGAGGTCCAATCAAGAAGGTCAATCAAGGAGGACCTCCAGGAGGACCTCCAGGAGGTCCAAATAAGGAGGTCAATCAAGGAGGACCTCCAAGATGACCTCCAGGAGGTGCAAATAAGGAGGCCAATCAAGGAGGATCTCCAGGAGGCCAAACCAAGGAGGTCAATCAAGGAGGACCTCCAAGATGACCTCCAGGAGGTCCAATCAAGGAGGTCACCCATGGAGGATCTCCAAGAGGACCTCCAGGAGGTCCAATCAAGGAGGCCAATCAAGGAGGACCTCCAGGAGGTCCAATCAAGGAGGTCGATCAAGGAGGACCTCCAGGAGGACCTCCAGGAGATGTAAACAAGGGGGTCAATCAAGGAGAACCTCCATGAGGACCTCCAGGAGGTCCAAATATGGACGACAATCAAGGAGGACCTCCAGGAGGACCTCCACGAGGTCCAATCAAGGAGGCCAATCAAGGAGGACCTCCAGCAGGCCCACCATAGAGGACCTCCAGGAGGCCCAAACAAGGAGGTCAATCAAGGAGGACCTCCAGGAGGCCCAAAAATGGAGGCCAACCAAGGAGGATCTCCAAGAGAACCTCCAAGAGGCCCAATCCAGGAGGACCTCCAAGAGGTCCAACCAAGGAGGACCTCCAGGAGAACCCCCAAGAGGCCCAATCCAGGACGACCTCCAAGAGGTCCAACCAAGGAGGATCTCCAAGAGAACCTCCAGGAGCTCCAACCAAGGAGGATCTCCAGGGGAACCTCCAAGAACTCCAATCCAGGAGGACCTCCAAGACCTCCAACCAAGGAGGACCTCCACGGGGGGACCTCCAGGAGGCCCCCTCCCACCACTCACCGCCCGGTGACCCAGAGGAAGAGGAAGCCCTCGTCCTGGAGGACGGGGATGTTGAGGCGCCGCATCTCGTCGTCGGTCAGCGTGCCGTAGGGCAGCTCCATGTGGATGTCCCACGGCGGGTCGGCCATCACCACCGCGAACTTGCCCAGGATGCTGACGTCCAGGTAGCGGATGTCGCAGCAGATCCACTGCCGGCGGGAGACCGAGACACCGCGGTGAAGGTCGGCCACCGGGGTCGGGCCCGCTTGGGGCGAGGAACGTCCCCGTGGAGGGCCACCAGCACCTTAGGTTCTACGTGGGGTGAGGAACGTCCCCGTGGAGGGCCACCAGCACCTTAGGTTCTATGTGGGGTGAGGAACGTCCCCGTGGAGGGCCACCATTATGGGTGAAGAACACCCTAATGGAGGGCCACCATCATCTTAGGTTCTACTTGGGGTGAGGAACGTCCCCATGGAGGGCCACCAGCACCTTAGGTTCTACTTGGGGTGAGGAACGTCCCCATGGAGGGCCACCAGCACCTTAGGATCTACTTGGGGTGAGGAACGTCCCCATGGAGGGCCACCAGCATGGTAGGATCTACTTGGCGTGAGGAATGTCCCCATGGAGGGCCACCAGCATGGTAGATCCAATTTTGGGTGAAGAACACCCTAATGGAGGTCCACCATCATCTTAAGTTCTACTTGGGGTGAGGAACGTCCCCATGGAGGGCCACCACCATCTTAGGTTCTACTTGGGGCGAGGAACGTCCCCATGGAGGGCCACCAGCACCTTAGGTTCTACTTGGGGTGAGGAACATCCCCATGGAGGGCCACCAGCACCTTAGGTTCTACTTGGGGCGAGGAACGTCCCCATGGAGGGCCACCAGCACCTTAGGTTCTACTTGGGGCGAGGAACGTTCCCGTGGAGGGCCACCAGCACCTTAGGTTCTACTTGGGGTGAGGAACGTCCCCATGGAGGACCACCAGCACGGTAGGTCCAATTTTGGGTGAAGAACACCCTAATGGAGGTCCACCAGCATCTTAGGTTCTACTTGGGGTGAGGAACGTCCCCATGGGGGGCCACCACCATCATGGTAGATCCAGTTTTGGGTGAAGGACACCCTGATGGAGGTCCACCAGCACCGTAGGATCTACTTGGGGTGAGGAACGTCCCCGTGGAGGGCCACCAGCACCTTAGGTTCTACTTGGGGTGAGGAACATCCCCGTGGAGGGCCACCACCATCTTAGGTTCTACTTGGGGCGAGGAATGTCCCCATGGAGGGCCATCAGCATAATGGTAGATCCAATTTTGGGTGAAGAACACCCTAATGGAGGGCCACCATCATAAGTTCTACTTGGGGTGAGGAACGTCCCCATGGAGGGCCACCAGCATCTTAGGTTCTATGTGGGGCGAGGAACGTCCCCATGGAGGGCCACCAGCATGGGTGAAGAACACCCTAATGGAGGTCCACCATCATCTTAAGTTCTACTTGGGGCGAGGAATGTCCCCATGGAGGGCCACCAGCACCTTAGGTTCTACGTGGGGCGAGGAACGTCCCCGTGGAGGGCCACCAGCACCTTAGGTTCTACTTGGGGCGAGGAACGTCCCCGTGGAGGGCCACCAGCTCCTTAGGTTCTACTTGGGGTGAAGAACGTCCCCATGGAGGGCCACCATCATAATGGTAGATCCAATTTTGGGTGAAGAACACCCTAATGGAGGTCCACCAGCATGGTAGGATCTACTTGGGGCGAGGAACGTCCCCATGGAGGGCCACCAGCACCTTAGGTTCTACTTGGGGTGAGGAACGTCCCCATGGGGGGCCACCACCATCATAGCTCCTACTTTTGGGGTGAAGAACATCCCCATGGAGGTCCACCACCACCATAGCTCCAACTTGGGATGAAGAACATCCCCATGGAGGTCCACCACCATCCTAACTGCTATTTAGGATGAAGAACATCCCGATGGAGGTTCACCACCATCCTAACTCCTATTTAGGATGACAATACATCCCGATGGAGGTCCACCACCATCATAGCTCCAACTTGGGATGAAGATACATCCCCATGGAGATCCACCACCATCATAGCTCCTACTTTTGGGGTGAAGAACATCCCCATGGAGGTCCACCACCATCCTAACTCCTATTTAGGATGAAGAACATCCCGATGGAGGTCCACCACCACCATAGCTCCTATTTAGGATGACGATACATCCCGATGGAGGTCCACCACCCCCCCCACGGTCTCTCCTACCTGGGGCGGGAAGAGTCGGTCAGCGCCGGCGTCGGGCTGGGGCCGGGCGAGCTCCTGGCCGTGGTCGCGGCCCGGCGGCGCGGTGGCCTCGCCGGCGGCCTCGGCGCAGGCGTCGATCTCGTAGTGGACATACTTGCAGGTGTCCATGTGGAAGCAGGTGTTGAGGAAGGAGCAGTCCCCCAGGGACTCGTCCGTGTGCTTGTTGATGATCCTCCTGGTGGGCCACCAGAAGATGACACCCCAAGACGGACGTTTCGGGGCGAAAAGCGACGATTTTGGGGGTTTTGGGGGGTTTTCTCTCACCGGAAGTGGAGCTTGCGGCACGGGCGCTCGGCGCCGGTGGCCTTGACGCACTCCTCCTTGGTGCCGTGGTCGCAGAACTCCTGCACCTGCGCCCGGCCCCGCGAGCGGAACTTCTCCACGATGGACTGCTCCTTGGCCGTGGTGGTGTTGAGGAGCTCCAGGATCTCCTGGCTCACCTGCAAGGGGACAAGAGGCTCCCTGGTGGCATCTCCAGGTGCCTCGGTGGCATCTCGAGGCGCCTTGGTGGCATCTCGAGGAGCCTTGGTGGCACCTCCAGGCGCCTTGGTGGCATCTCCAGGCGCCCTGGTGGCATCTCCAGGCGCCCTGGTGGCATCTCCAGGCACCTCGGTGGCATCTCGAGGGGCTTCTGGGGATGTGGAGGGGTTCCTCCAGGTTTTCTGGGGTCAGCGCGGCTCGGTGGCACCAGGAGGACCTCGAACCTTTGGGGACGCGAAGACGTCCCTCCAGATTTTGGGGTGAAACCATCTCGAGAACCTCAAGCCTTGCAGGGACATGATGTCCCTCAAGCTTTTTGGGGTGAACTCAACTCTTTCTTCGACTTTTTCTTGGTAGAACCTCAAGAACCTCAACCTTTTAGATGCCACCAAGACGTCCCTCAAGACTTTTGGGGTGAAACCATCTTGAGAACCTCAAAACTTTTAGAAATACGAAGAGGTCCCTCAAGACTTTTGGGTTCTTTGGGTTGAGCCCAACTCTTTCTTCGATATTTTCTTGGTAGATCCTCAAGAACCTCAACCTTTTAGATGCCACCAAGACGTCCCTCAACCCTTTTAGGTTGAACCCAACTCTTTCTTCAACATTTTCATGGTAGAACCTCAAGAACCTCAACCTTTTAGGTGCCACCAAGACATCCCTCAACCCTTTTGGGTTGAACCCAACTCTTCGACTTTTTCTTGGTAGAACCTCAAGAACCTCAACCTTTTAGATGCCACCAAGACGTTTCTCAAGACCTTTGGGTTGAACCCAACTCTTCCTTCGACGTTTTCATGGTAGAACCTCAACCTTTTAGGTGCCACCAAGACGTTCCTCAAGGCTTTTGGGTTGAATTGAACTCTTCCTTCGACTTTTTCTTGGTAGAACCCGTAAGAACCTCAACCTTTTAGGTGCCACCAAGCCATTCCTCAGGACTTTTGGGGTGAATCCAACTTTTTCTTGGTAGAACCTCAAGAACCTCAACCTTTTAGGTGCCACCAAGACGTTCCTCAAGCCTTTGGGTTGAATTGAACTCTTCCTTCAACTTTTTCTTGGTAGAACCTCAAAAACCTCAACCTTTCAGGTGCCACCAAGACGTCCCTCAACCCTTTTAGGTTGAACCCAACTCTTTCTTTGACTTTTTCTTGGTAGAACCTCAAGAACCTCAACCTTTTAGGTGCCACCAAGATGTCCCTCAAGACCTTTGGGTTGAACCCAACTCTTCCTTCGATGTTTTCATGGTAGAACCTGTAAGAACCTCAACCGTTTAGATGCCACCAAGACGTCCCTCAACCCTTTTAGGTTGAACCCAACTCTTCCTTCAGCTTTTTCTTGGTAGAACCCGTAAGAACCTCAACCTTTTAGGTGCCACCAAGACGTCCCTCAAGCCTTTTGGGTTGAACCCAACCTTTCCTTTGACTTTTTCATGGTAGAACCTCAACCTTTAGATGCCGCCAAGCCATCTTAGGTGCCACCAAGCCACGCCTCAAGACTTTTTGGGGTTGATGGCCCCCGCTTCCGTCCTCCCCCACCTTCTTGCTCTGCTGCTCCTTGGTGGACTGCTGGCTGAGCAAGCTCTCGATCTCCAGGTCCACGTCGGACGCCTGCTTCCGCGACTTCTTCGCCGCCTCCTTCCCGGCGTCGGCGCCCGTCCCCGGGCCGCCGCCGGAGCCGCCGCCGGCACCGCCGCCGCCGGGCTCGTGCTCCGCCCGCCGTTTCCTGCCGGGGCCGTCGGCGTCGGCGTCGCCGTGCCGCTCGGCGCCGGTCATGGCGGCCAGCTTGGAGTGGTCGGCGTAGGTGACCAGGGTGGGCCCTTCGGCCAGAAGCCCCCGGCGCACCTCGATCAGCTCCTGCGCCGCGAACTTCTGCAGGAGGCTCTCCACCGTGCGCGGGGCGGCCGGCGCGTCGGGCTAAAAACGGGGGGAAACGGGGAGTTTTGGGGGAAATTCGGGGGATTTTGGGGCTTTTTGTGGATTTTTGTGAGATTTTGATTTTTTTTGGAGGGGATTTTGGGGCTTTGGGGATTTTGGGGCTTCTTTGGGGGATTTGGGGGATTTTGGGGGGGATTTTGGGGCTACCATGCACTGTGTGGTCGGCATCTACAGGTGGGGGAAACAAATTTGGGGTCTTTTGGGGTATTTGGGGCTTTTTGGGGGGGCTTTTGGGGTCCCTTTGTTGTATTTTGGGTGGGATTTCGGTTTCTTTGTGGCCCCGAAATATATTTCGGGAGGGATTTCCACTATTTTGGCGACCCCTCGGTGTATTTTGAGTGAGATTTTGATTATTTAGGGTTATCTGCGGTATATTTTGGGTGGGATTTTGGTGATTCTGGGTCCCTTTCATGCATTTTGGGTGGGATTTCTGCCATTTTGGGTGGGATTTCTGCCATTTTGGGTCCCTCTGGGGCATTTTGGGTGGGATTTCTGCCATTTTGGGTGGGATTGCGGCTACTTTGGGTCCATTTGGTGCATTTTGGGTGGGATTTCTGCCATTTTGGGTGGGATTTTGGCTACTTTGGGTCCATTTGGTGCATTTTGGGTGGGATTTCTGCCATTTTGGGTGGGATTTCGGCTACTTTGGGTCCCTCTGGTGCATTTTGGGTGGGATTTCTGCCATTTTGGGTGGGATTTCGGCTACTTTGGGTCCCTTTGGTGCATTTTGGGTGGGATTTCTGCCATTTTGGGTCCCTTTGGTGCATTTTGGGTGGGATTTCTGCCATTTTGGGTGGGATTTCTGCCATTTTGGGTGGGATTGCGGCTACTTTGGGTCCATTTGGTGCATTTTGGGTGGGATTTCTGCCATTTTGGGTGGGATTTTGGCTACTTTGGGTCCATTTGGTGCATTTTGGGTGGGATTTCTGCCATTTTGGGTGGGATTTCGGCTACTTTGGGTCCCTCTGGTGCATTTTGGGTGGGATTTCTGCCATTTTGGGTGGGATTTCGGCTACTTTGGGTCCCTTTGGTGCATTTTGGGTGGGATTTCTGCCATTTTGGGTCCCTTTGGTGCATTTTGGGTGGGATTTCTGCCATTTTGGGTGGGATTTCTGCCATTTTGGGTGGGATTTTGGCTATTTTGTGTCCCTTTGATGCATTTTGGGTGGGATTTTGGCTATTTTGCGTGGGATTTCGGCTATTTTGGGTCCCTTTGGTGCATTTGGGTGGGATTTCTGCCATTTTAGGTGGGATTTCGGCTACTTTGTGTCCCTTTGGTGCATTTTGGCTGGGATTTCTGCCATTTTGGGTGGGATTGCGGCTACTTTGGGTCCCTCTGGTGCATTTTGGGTGGGATTTCGGCTACATTGGGTCCCTTTGGTGCATTTTGGGTGGGATTTCGGCTATTTTGGGTGGGATTTTGGCTACTTTGGGTCCCTCTGGTGCATTTTGGGTGGGATTTCTGCCATTTTGGGTGGGATTTCTGCCATTTTGGGTGGGATTTTGGCTATTTTGTGTCTCTTTGGTGCATTTTGGGTGTGATTTTGGCTATTTTGGGTGGGATTTCTGCCATTTTGGGTCCCTTTGGTGCATTTTGGCTGGGATTTCTGCCATTTTGGGTGGGATTTCGGCTACTTTGGGTCCCTCTGGTGCATTTTGGGTGGGATTTCGGCTACATTGGGTCCCTCTGGTGCATTTTGGGTGGGATTTCTGCCATTTTGGGTGGGATTTCGGCTACTTTGGGTCCATTTGGTGCATTTTGGGTGGGATTTCTGCCATTTTGGGTCCCTTTGGTGCATTTTGGGTGGGATTTCTGCCATTTTGGGTGGGATTTCTGCCATTTTGGGTGGGATTTTGGCTATTTTGTGTCCCTTTGATGCATTTTGGGTGGGATTTCTGCCATTTTGGGTGGGATTTCTGCCATTTTGGGTGGGATTTCTGCCATTTTGGGGGGGATTTCTGCCATTTTGGGGGGGATTTTGGCTATTTTGTGTCCCTTTGATGCATTTTGGGTGGGATTTTGGCTATTTTGGGTGGGATTTCTGCCATTTTGGGTGGGATTTTGGCTATTTTGTGTCCCTTTGATGCATTTTGGGTGGGCTTTTGGCTATTTTGGGTGGGATTTCTGCCATTTTGGGTGGGATTTTGGCTATTTTGTGTCCCTTTGATGCATCTTGGGTGGGATTTCAGCTATTTTGGCTGGGATTTCTGCCATTTTGGGTGGGATTTCTGCCATTTTGGGTCCCTTCGGTGCATTTTGGCAGGGATTTCTCCCCTTTCGGTCCCCCCCAGCTCTATTTCGGGTGGGATTTCGGCCCTTTCAGCCCCGCCCCGCCCTATCATTGATATTTTCGGGTCACTCACGGCGGCGATGGCTCGGCAGATGGCGGCGGCGTCGGTGGGCAGCGGCAGCGCCAGGTCGGCGAGGTGCAGCAGCAGGCGCCGCTCCAGCGCCGGGTCGGGGGCCAGGTCCTCCCCCCCCCCGCGGGGGCTGCTGCCCCCCCCGGCCCCCGACCCCCCGCCGTCCCCCAAAATCCCCCCGCCCCCCCCGGGACCTGAGGGGGGTGGGGGGGCCGGGCTGGAGGTGCGGGGAGGGGGGGGGAGGGAGGGGGCGGCATGGCGGGGGTCTGCTGCTGGGGGGAGGGGGGGTAAATGGGGGTGAATCCCGCTGAAACCCCCCAAAATACCCCCAAATCCCCCTGAATCCCTCTGAACTTTGACCCCTGACCCCCCAAAGCCCCCTGAACTTTGACCCCTGACCCCCAAACCCCCCAAACCCCCCTGAACTTTAACCCTTGACCCCCCAACCCCCCAAATCCCCTCCCAACCCCCCTGAATCCCCCCAAACCCCCCTGAACTCTGACCTTTGACACCCCAAACCCCCCTGAACTTTAACCTCTGACCCCCCAATCCCCCCCGAACCCCCCTTAACTCCCCAAACCCCCCCCAAATTTCCCAGAACCCCCCGAAATCCTCCTGAACTTTGACCCCCTCACCCCCAACCCCCCCCGACCCTTAACCCCTGACGCCCCCAAACCCCCCAAATCCCCTTGGACCCCCCCCAAACCCCCCCTGAACTTTAACCCTTGACCCCCCCCTCAGCCCCCCCTTCCCCCCCCCGTCCCCCTCACCCAAGGGGTCCTGCTTCCGCCGCCGCTGCAGCCGCTCCCGCAGCGAGTCGAGCTGCTTCTTGTGGGCCTGGATGGAGCTCCAAGTGTCCGACATCGCCTCCCCCGGAGCCCCCCCGGGCCTCTCCGCCCGTCCCCGGCCTCCCCGAGCCCCTTCCCGGCCTCCCCGAACCCGCCCCGGCCCCGCGGCCTCCCCCCGGAAGGCCCGGAAGCCGCGCCCGCCATCTTGGAACCGGGCGTTGCCGTAGCAACCGCCGCCATTTTCCCCCTCCCCGTTCCGATTCCCCGCCGCTCCGCTGCCATGGCAACGGGCGCCATGTTGGTTACTGGCAGCGGGCGCCATGGCAACGCCCGCCATTTTGGTCCTTCCCCGGTCCCGCCCCGCCCCGCTGCCATGGCAACGCCCGCCGCCGCGCGCCGCGATTGGCTCCTCCCCCTCCCCGCCCGCCGCCATCTTGGAGACGGGCAACGTCGCGCCTACCGCCATCTTGGCTGAGGGCAACCGCCGCCATCTTGTGAGGGAGCGGCGCCCCCCTGAGGGGGAAGGGGGACAAGATGGCGGCGGCCGCCCCCCCCCACCCCCAAAAACGCCCTTTTTCGCCCCAAAAAGAACACTTTTTAACCCCCAAACCCACTTGTTAACCCCAGAAAAGGCTTTTTAAGCCCAAAATTAAAAGCGGGAGGCGGCGATAGAGTCAGGAAACGGCTTTAATAGGGCCCCAAGCCCTCGCTCTATGCTATCGGGGGGGGGGGGGGATTTTGGGGTGGAAAAGGGGGATTTTGGGGTGCGGGGGGGGGGGTTGGGGTGGAAAAGGAAGATTTTGGGGTGCGGAGGGGGGATGCAGCCCCCTCCCTCCCCCTGCACTCCATGTGTTTAATTAGCGTTAATTAGGTCGCGGCGTCCTCGTCCTCGGGGGCTCCTGTGGGAGGTTTGGGGGGGGGGGGGGGGGGGTGAAGACCCCAAAATTTGGGGGGGGTGCCCCCAAAATATCACCCCAAAATCCCCCCCAAATAACATTTGGACACCCCCAAATCCTCCCGAATTCCCCAATTCCCCCCTCAGAAACCCAAATAAACCCCAAAATCCCCCCGAATGCCCCCCCCAGACACCCCGAAAACCCCATTTAGGGAACCCCAAATCCCCCCCCCCAAAAAAAAATACCACCCCAAAATCCCCCAAAGCCCCTCAGACACCCCAAAACCCCACCTGGGACACCCGAAATCCCCCAAATTCCCCCAAAATCCCATCTGGGGCACCCCAAATCCCCCAATTCCCCCCCAAATGCCCCCCAGACACCCCAAAAACCCTTCTTGGACACCCCAAATCCCCCCAAAACTCCCTCCAAATCCCCCCAGACACCCCAAAACCCCATCTGGGACACCCCAAATCCTCCAAAATCCCCCCAAATCCCACCTGGGGCACCCCAAATCCCCCAAATTCCCCCCAAATCCCACCTGGGGCACCCCAAATCCCCCAATTCCCCCCCCAAAATCCCACCTGGGGCACCCCAAGTCCCCCAAACCCTCCCAGACACCCCAAAATCCAATCTAGGACACCCCAAATCCCCCAATTCCCCCCCCAAATCCCATCTGGGACACCCCAAATCCTCCAAAATCCCCCCAAATCCCACCTGGGGCACCCCAAATCCCCCAATTCCCCCCCAAAATGCCCCCCAGACACCCCAAAAACCCTTCTTGCACACCCCTAATCCCCCAAATCTTCCCCCAAACCCCCCAGACACCTCCAAAACCCCATCTGGGGCACCCCAAATCCTCCAAAATCCCCCCAAATCCCACCTGGGGCACCCCAAATCCAGCAAACCCTCCCAGACACCCCAAAATCCAATCTAGGACACCCCAAATCCCCCAATTCCCCCCCAAAACCCCTCCGGGACACCCCAAACCCCCAATTCCCCCCAAATGCCCCCCAGACACCCCAAAAACCCTTCTTGGACACCCGTAATCCCCCAAATCCTCCCCCAAACCCCCCAGACACCCCCAAAACCCCATCTGGGGCACCCCAAATCCTCCAAAATCCCCCCAAATCCCACCTGGGGCACCCAAATCCCCCAATTCCCCCCAAAATCCCCCCCTGGACACCCCAAAACCCCATCTGGGGCACCCCAAATCCTCCAAAATCCCCCCAAATCCCATCTGGGACACCCCAAATCCCCCAAATTCCCCCAAAATCCCACCTGGGACACCCCAAATCCCCCAAATCCTCCCAGACACCCCAAAAACCCTTCTTGGACACCCCTAATCCCCCAAATCCTTCCCAAACCCCCCAGACACCCCAAAACCCCATCTGGGACACCCCAAATCCTCCAAAATCCCCCCAAATCCCACCTGGGGCACCCCAAATCCCCCAATTCCCCCCCCAAAATCCCACCTGGGGCATCCAAATCCCCCAAACCCTCCCAGACACCCCAAAATCCAATCTAGGACACCCAAATCCCCCAATTCCCCCCAAAATCCCATCTGGAGCACCCCAAATCCCGCAATTCCCCCCAAAATCCCCCCAGACACCCCAAAAACCCTTCTTGGAC
>NW_028153566.1:37500-53746 GCF_964211835.1 Anser anser | reverse complement strand
CTGAGGCCTTTTGACAGAAGTGGCTCTAATCGGTTGAGCTTCTTGGCAGTGAAGACGCAGAGTCCTGTGAGTGTGGGGCGGTACCAAACCCCCAGGGAGTTCAGGTGTACCCAAAGGCTTCCGCTGAGAGCACTTTTTGATGGCAGAAAGTGGCACCGTACGTGTTTTTTCGGGTCTAACTCGGGTTCAGCTTCTTGTTCCGGTTAGGCTTATGTTTAGGGTTGCTCCGGGAGTTCAGGTGTACCCAAAGGCTTCCGCTGAGAGCACTTTTTGATGGCAGAAAGTGCCACCGTACGTGTTTTTTCGGGTCTAACTCGGGTTGAGCTTCTTGTTGCGGTTAGGGTTATGTTTAGGGTTGTTAGGAAAGAGTGAAGACGCAGAGTCCTGTTGAGTGTGGGGTTGCGTAAAGGCTCCCCCAGGGAGTTCAGGTGTACCCAAAGGCTTCCGCTGAGAGCACTTTTTGATGGCAGAAAGTGGCACCGTACGTGTTTTTCGGGTCTAACTCGGGTTCAGCTTCTTGTTCCGGTTAGGCTTATGTTTAGGGTTGTTAGGAAAGAGTGAAGACGCAGAGTCCTGTTGAGTGTGGGGTTGCGTAAAGGCTCCCCCAGGGAGTTCAGGTGTACCCAAAGGCTTCCGCTGAGAGCACTTTTTGATGGCAGAAAGTGGCACCGTACGTGTTTTTTCGGGTCTAACTCGGGTTGAGCTTCTTGTTGCGGTTAGGGTTATGTTTAGGGTTGTTAGGAAAGAGTGAAGACGCAGAGTCCTGTTGAGTGTGGGGTTGCGTAAAGGCTCCCCCAGGGAGTTCAGGTGTACCCAAAGGCTTCCGCTGAGAGCACTTTTTGATGGCAGAAAGTGGCACCGTACGTGTTTTTTCGGGTCTAACTCGGGTTCAGCTTCTTGTTGCGGTTAGGGTTATGTTTAGGGTTGTTAGGAAAGAGTGAAGACGCAGAGTCCTGTTGAGTGTGGGGTTGCGTAAAGGCTCCCCCAGGGAGTTCAGGTGTACCCAAAGGCTTCCGCTGAGAGCACTTTTTGATGGCAGAAAGTGGCACCGTACGTGTTTTTTCGGGTCTAACTCGGGTTCAGCTTCTTGTTGCGGTTAGGGTTATGTTTAGGGTTGTTAGGAAAGAGTGAAGACGCAGAGTCCTGTTGAGTGTGGGGTTGCGTAAAGGCTCCCCCAGGGAGTTCAGGTGTACCCAAAGGCTTCCGCTGAGAGCACTTTTTGATGGCAGAAAGTGGCACCGTACGTGTTTTTTCGGGTCTAACTCGGGTTCAGCTTCTTGTTGCGGTTAGGGTTATGTTTAGGGTTGTTAGGAAAGAGTGAAGACGCAGAGTCCTGTTGAGTGTGGGTTGCGTAAAGGCTCCCCCAGGGAGTTCAGGTGTACCCAAAGGCTTCCGCTGAGAGCACTTTTTGATGGCAGAAAGTGGCACCGTACGTGTTTTTTCGGGTCTAACTCGGGTTCAGCTTCTTGTTGCGGTTAGGGTTATGTTTAGGGTTGTTAGGAAAGAGTGAAGACGCAGAGTCCTGTTGAGTGTGGGGTTGCGTAAAGGCTCCCCCAGGGAGTTCAGGTGTACCCAAAGGCTTCCGCTGAGAGCACTTTTTGATGGCAGAAAGTGGCACCGTACGTGTTTTTTCGGGTCTAACTCGGGTTCAGCTTCTTGTTGCGGTTAGGGTTATGTTTAGGGTTGTTAGGAAAGAGTGAAGACGCAGAGTCCTGTTGAGTGTGGGGTTGCGTAAAGGCTCCCCCAGGGAGTTCAGGTGTACCCAAAGGCTTCCGCTGAGAGCACTTTTTGATGGCAGAAAGTGGCACCGTACGTGTTTTTTCGGGTCTAACTCGGGTTCAGCTTCTTGTTGCGGTTAGGGTTATGTTTAGGGTTGTTAGGAAAGAGTGAAGACGCAGAGTCCTGTTGAGTGTGGGGTTGCGTAAAGGCTCCCCCAGGGAGTTCAGGTGTACCCAAAGGCTTCCGCTGAGAGCACTTTTTGATGGCAGAAAGTGGCACCGTACGTGTTTTTTCGGGTCTAACTCGGGTTCAGCTTCTTGTTGCGGTTAGGGTTATGTTTAGGGTTGTTAGGAAAGAGTGAAGACGCAGAGTCCTGTTGAGTGTGGGGTTGCGTAAAGGCTCCCCCAGGGAGTTCAGGTGTACCCAAAGGCTTCCGCTGAGAGCACTTTTTGATGGCAGAAAGTGGCACCGTACGTGTTTTTTCGGGTCTAACTCGGGTTCAGCTTCTTGTTGCGGTTAGGGTTATGTTTAGGGTTGTTAGGAAAGAGTGAAGACGCAGAGTCCTGTTGAGTGTGGGGTTGCGTAAAGGCTCCCCCAGGGAGTTCAGGTGTACCCAAAGGCTTCCGCTGAGAGCACTTTTTGATGGCAGAAAGTGGCACCGTACGTGTTTTTTCGGGTCTAACTCGGGTTCAGCTTCTTGTTGCGGTTAGGGTTATGTTTAGGGTTGTTAGGAAAGAGTGAAGACGCAGAGTCCTGTTGAGTGTGGGGTTGCGTAAAGGCTCCCCCAGGGAGTTCAGGTGTACCCAAAGGCTTCCGCTGAGAGCACTTTTTGATGGCAGAAAGTGGCACCGTACGTGTTTTTTCGGGTCTAACTCGGGTTCAGCTTCTTGTTGCGGTTAGGGTTATGTTTAGGGTTGTTAGGAAAGAGTGAAGACGCAGAGTCCTGTTGAGTGTGGGGTTGCGTAAAGGCTCCCCCAGGGAGTTCAGGTGTACCCAAAGGCTTCCGCTGAGAGCACTTTTTGATGGCAGAAAGTGGCACCGTACGTGTTTTTTCGGGTCTAACTCGGGTTCAGCTTCTTGTTGCGGTTAGGGTTATGTTTAGGGTTGTTAGGAAAGAGTGAAGACGCAGAGTCCTGTTGAGTGTGGGGTTGCGTAAAGGCTCCCCCAGGGAGTTCAGGTGTACCCAAAGGCTTCCGCTGAGAGCACTTTTTGATGGCAGAAAGTGGCACCGTACGTGTTTTTTCGGGTCTAACTCGGGTTCAGCTTCTTGTTGCGGTTAGGGTTATGTTTAGGGTTGTTAGGAAAGAGTGAAGACGCAGAGTCCTGTTGAGTGTGGGGTTGCGTAAAGGCTCCCCCAGGGAGTTCAGGTGTACCCAAAGGCTTCCGCTGAGAGCACTTTTTGATGGCAGAAAGTGGCACCGTACGTGTTTTTTCGGGTCTAACTCGGGTTCAGCTTCTTGTTGCGGTTAGGGTTATGTTTAGGGTTGTTAGGAAAGAGTGAAGACGCAGAGTCCTGTTGAGTGTGGGGTTGCGTAAAGGCTCCCCCAGGGAGTTCAGGTGTACCCAAAGGCTTCCGCTGAGAGCACTTTTTGATGGCAGAAAGTGGCACCGTACGTGTTTTTTCGGGTCTAACTCGGGTTGAGCTTCTTGTTGCGGTTAGGGTTATGTTTAGGGTTGTTAGGAAAGAGTGAAGACGCAGAGTCCTGTTGAGTGTGGGGTTGCGTAAAGGCTCCCCCAGGGAGTTCAGGTGTACCCAAAGGCTTCCGCTGAGAGCACTTTTTGATGGCAGAAAGTGGCACCGTACGTGTTTTTTCGGGTCTAACTCGGGTTCAGCTTCTTGTTGCGGTTAGGGTTATGTTTAGGGTTGTTAGGAAAGAGTGAAGACGCAGAGTCCTGTTGAGTGTGGGGTTGCGTAAAGGCTCCCCCAGGGAGTTCAGGTGTACCCAAAGGCTTCCGCTGAGAGCACTTTTTGATGGCAGAAAGTGGCACCGTACGTGTTTTTTCGGGTCTAACTCGGGTTCAGCTTCTTGTTGCGGTTACGGGTTATGTTTAGGGTTGTTAGGAAAGAGTGAAGACGCAGAGTCCTGTTGAGTGTGGGGTTGCGTAAAGGCTCCCCCAGGGAGTTCAGGTGTACCCAAAGGCTTCCGCTGAGAGCACTTTTTGATGGCAGAAAGTGGCACCGTACGTGTTTTTTCGGGTCTAACTCGGGTTCAGCTTCTTGTTGCGGTTAGGGTTATGTTTAGGGTTGTTAGGAAAGAGTGAAGACGCAGAGTCCTGTTGAGTGTGGGGTTGCGTAAAGGCTCCCCCAGGGAGTTCAGGTGTACCCAAAGGCTTCCGCTGAGAGCACTTTTTGATGGCAGAAAGTGGCCACCGTACGTGTTTTTTCGGGTCTAACTCGGGTTGAGCTTCTTGTTGCGGTTAGGGTTATGTTTAGGGTTGTTAGGAAAGAGTGAAGACGCAGAGTCCTGTTGAGTGTGGGGTTGCGTAAAGGCTCCCCCAGGGAGTTCAGGTGTACCCAAAGGCTTCCGCTGAGAGCACTTTTTGATGGCAGAAAGTGGCACCGTACGTGTTTTTTCGGGTCTAACTCGGGTTGAGCTTCTTGTTGCGGTTAGGGTTATGTTTAGGGTTGTTAGGAAAGAGTGAAGACGCAGAGTCCTGTTGAGTGTGGGGTTGCGTAAAGGCTCCCCCAGGGAGTTCAGGTGTACCCAAAGGCTTCCGCTGAGAGCACTTTTTGATGGCAGAAAGTGGCACCGTACGTGTTTTTTCGGGTCTAACTCGGGTTCAGCTTCTTGTTGCGGTTAGGGTTATGTTTAGGGTTGTTAGGAAAGAGTGAAGACGCAGAGTCCTGTTGAGTGTGGGGTTGCGTAAAGGCTCCCCCAGGGAGTTCAGGTGTACCCAAAGGCTTCCGCTGAGAGCACTTTTTGATGGCAGAAAGTGGCACCGTACGTGTTTTTTCGGGTCTAACTCGGGTTCAGCTTCTTGTTGCGGTTAGGGTTATGTTTAGGGTTGTTAGGAAAGAGTGAAGACGCAGAGTCCTGTTGAGTGTGGGGTTGCGTAAAGGCTCCCCCAGGGAGTTCAGGTGTACCCAAAGGCTTCCGCTGAGAGCACTTTTTGATGGCAGAAAGTGGCACCGTACGTGTTTTTTCGGGTCTAACTCGGGTTCAGCTTCTTGTTGCGGTTAGGGTTATGTTTAGGGTTGTTAGGAAAGAGTGAAGACGCAGAGTCCTGTTGAGTGTGGGGTTGCGTAAAGGCTCCCCCAGGGAGTTCAGGTGTACCCAAAGGCTTCCGCTGAGAGCACTTTTGATGGCAGAAAGTGGCACCGTACGTGTTTTTTCGGGTCTAACTCGGGTTCAGCTTCTTGTTGCGGTTAGGGTTATGTTTAGGGTTGTTAGGAAAGAGTGAAGACGCAGAGTCCTGTTGAGTGTGGGGTTGCGTAAAGGCTCCCCCAGGGAGTTCAGGTGTACCCAAAGGCTTCCGCTGAGAGCACTTTTTGATGGCAGAAAGTGGCACCGTACGTGTTTTTTCGGGTCTAACTCGGGTTGAGCTTCTTGTTGCGGTTAGGGTTATGTTTAGGGTTGTTAGGAAAGAATGATAACACAGAGTCCTGTTGAGTGTGGGGTTGCGTAAAGGCTCCCCCAGGGAGTTCAGGTGTACCCAAAGGCTTCTGCTGAGAGCACTTTTTGATGGCAGAAAGTGGCACCGTACGTGTTTTTTCGGGCCTAACTCGGGTTCAGCTTCTTGTTGCGGTTAGGGTTATGTTTAGGGTTGTTAGGAAAGAGTGAAGACGCAGAGTCCTGTTGAGTGTGGGGTTGCGTAAAGGCTCCCCCAGGGAGTTCAGGTGTACCCAAAGGCTTCCGCTGAGAGCACTTTTTGATGGCAGAAAGTGGCACCGTATGTGTTTTTTCGGGTCTAACTCGGGTTCAGCTTCTTGTTCCGGTTAGGCTTATGTTTAGGGTTGTTAGGAAAGAGTGAAGACGCAGAGTCCTGTTGAGTGTGGGGTTGCGTAAAGGCTCCCCCAGGGAGTTCAGGTGTACCCAAAGGCTTCCGCTGAGAGCACTTTTTGATGGCAGAAAGTGGCACCGTACGTGTTTTTTCGGGTCTAACTCGGGTTGAGCTTCTTGTTGCGGTTAGGGTTATGTTTAGGGTTGTTAGGAAAGAGTGAAGACGCAGAGTCCTGTTGAGTGTGGGGTTGCGTAAAGGCTCCCCCAGGGAGTTCAGGTGTACCCAAAGGCTTCCGCTGAGAGCACTTTTTGATGGCAGAAAGTGGCACCGTACGTGTTTTTTCGGGTCTAACTCGGGTTCAGCTTCTTGTTCCGGTTAGGCTTATGTTTAGGGTTGTTAGGAAAGAGTGAAGACGCAGAGTCCTGTTGAGTGTGGGGTTGCGTAAAGGCTCCCCCAGGGAGTTCAGGTGTACCCAAAGGCTTCCCCTGAGAGCACTTTTGGATGGCAGAAAGTGGCACCGTACGTGTTTTTTCGGGTCTAACTCGGGTTGAGCTTCTTGTTGCGGTTAGGGTTATGTTTAGGGTTGTAAGGAAAGAGTGAAGACGCAGAGTCCTGTTGAGTGTGGGGTTGCGTAAAGGCTCCCCCAGGGAGTTCAGGTGTACCCAAAGGCTTCCGCTGAGAGCACTTTTTGATGGCAGAAAGTGGCACCGTACGTGTTTTTTCGGGTCTAACTCGGGTTCAGCTTCTTGTTCCGGTTAGGCTTATGTTTAGGGTTGTTAGGAAAGAGTGAAGACGCAGAGTCCTGTTGAGTGTGGGGTTGCGTAAAGGCTCCCCCAGGGAGTTCAGGTGTACCCAAAGGCTTCCGCTGAGAGCACTTTTGGATGGCAGAAAGTGGCACCGTACGTGTTTTTTCGGGTCTAACTCGGGTTCAGCTTCTTGTTGCGGTTAGGGTTATGTTTAGGGTTGTTAGGAAAGAGTGAAGACGCAGAGTCCTGTTGAGTGTCGGGGTTGCGTAAAGGCTCCCCCAGGGAGTTCAGGTGTACCCAAAGGCTTCCGCTGAGAGCACTTTTTGATGGCAGAAAGTGGCACCGTACGTGTTTTTTCGGGTCTAACTCGGGTTCAGCTTCTTGTTGCGGTTAGGGTTATGTTTAGGGTTGTTAGGAAAGAGTGAAGACGCAGAGTCCTGTTGAGTGTGGGGTTGCGTAAAGGCTCCCCCAGGGAGTTCAGGTGTACCCAAAGGCTTCCGCTGAGAGCACTTTTTGATGGCAGAAAGTGGCACCGTACGTGTTTTTTCGGGTCTAACTCGGGTTCAGCTTCTTGTTGCGGTTAGGGTTATGTTTAGGGTTGTTAGGAAAGAGTGAAGACGCAGAGTCCTGTTGAGTGTGGGGTTGCGTAAAGGCTCCCCCAGGGAGTTCAGGTGTACCCAAAGGCTTCCGCTGAGAGCACTTTTTGATGGCAGAAAGTGGCACCGTACGTGTTTTTTCGGGTCTAACTCGGGTTCAGCTTCTTGTTGCGGTTAGGGTTATGTTTAGGGTTGTTAGGAAAGAGTGAAGACGCAGAGTCCTGTTGAGTGTGGGGTTGCGTAAAGGCTCCCCCAGGGAGTTCAGGTGTACCCAAAGGCTTCCGCTGAGAGCACTTTTTGATGGCAGAAAGTGGCACCGTACGTGTTTTTTCGGGTCTAACTCGGGTTCAGCTTCTTGTTGCGGTTAGGGTTATGTTTAGGGTTGTTAGGAAAGAGTGAAGACGCAGAGTCCTGTTGAGTGTGGGGTTGCGTAAAGGCTCCCCCAGGGAGTTCAGGTGTACCCAAAGGCTTCCGCTGAGAGCACTTTTTGATGGCAGAAAGTGGCACCGTACGTGTTTTTTCGGGTCTAACTCGGGTTCAGCTTCTTGTTGCGGTTAGGGTTATGTTTAGGGTTGTTAGGAAAGAGTGAAGACGCAGAGTCCTGTTGAGTGTGGGGTTGCGTAAAGGCTCCCCCAGGGAGTTCAGGTGTACCCAAAGGCTTCCGCTGAGAGCACTTTTTGATGGCAGAAAGTGGCACCGTACGTGTTTTTTCGGGTCTAACTCGGGTTCAGCTTCTTGTTGCGGTTAGGGTTATGTTTAGGGTTGTTAGGAAAGAGTGAAGACGCAGAGTCCTGTTGAGTGTGGGGTTGCGTAAAGGCTCCCCCAGGGAGTTCAGGTGTACCCAAAGGCTTCCGCTGAGAGCACTTTTTGATGGCAGAAAGTGGCACCGTACGTGTTTTTTCGGGTCTAACTCGGGTTCAGCTTCTTGTTGCGGTTAGGGTTATGTTTAGGGTTGTTAGGAAAGAGTGAAGACGCAGAGTCCTGTTGAGTGTGGGGTTGCGTAAAGGCTCCCCCAGGGAGTTCAGGTGTACCCAAAGGCTTCCGCTGAGAGCACTTTTTGATGGCAGAAAGTGGCACCGTACGTGTTTTTTCGGGTCTAACTCGGGTTGAGCTTCTTGTTGCGGTTAGGGTTATGTTTAGGGTTGTTAGGAAAGAGTGAAGACGCAGAGTCCTGTTGAGTGTGGGGTTGCGTAAAGGCTCCCCCAGGGAGTTCAGGTGTACCCAAAGGCTTCCGCTGAGAGCACTTTTTGATGGCAGAAAGTGGCACCGTACGTGTTTTTTCGGGTCTAACTCGGGTTCAGCTTCTTGTTGCGGTTAGGGTTATGTTTAGGGTTGTTAGGAAAGAGTGAAGACGCAGAGTCCTGTTGAGTGTGGGGTTGCGTAAAGGCTCCCCCAGGGAGTTCAGGTGTACCCAAAGGCTTCCGCTGAGAGCACTTTTTGATGGCAGAAAGTGGCACCGTACGTGTTTTTTCGGGTCTAACTCGGGTTCAGCTTCTTGTTGCGGTTAGGGTTATGTTTAGGGTTGTAAGGAAAGAGTGAAGACGCAGAGTCCTGTTGAGTGTGGGGTTGCGTAAAGGCTCCCCCAGGGAGTTCAGGTGTACCCAAAGGCTTCCGCTGAGAGCACTTTTTGATGGCAGAAAGTGGCACCGTACGTGTTTTTTCGGGTCTAACTCGGGTTCAGCTTCTTGTTGCGGTTAGGGTTATGTTTAGGGTTGTTAGGAAAGAGTGAAGACGCAGAGTCCTGTTGAGTGTGGGGTTGCGTAAAGGCTCCCCCAGGGAGTTCAGGTGTACCCAAAGGCTTCCGCTGAGAGCACTTTTTGATGGCAGAAAGTGGCACCGTACGTCTTTTTTCGGGTCTAACTCGGGTTCAGCTTCTTGTTGCGGTTAGGGTTATGTTTAGGGTTGTTAGGAAAGAGTGAAGACGCAGAGTCCTGTTGAGTGTGGGGTTGCGTAAAGGCTCCCCCAGGGAGTTCAGGTGTACCCAAAGGCTTCCGCTGAGAGCACTTTTTGGATGGCATAAAGTGGCACCGTACGTGTTTTTTCGGGTCTAACTCGGGTTCAGCTTCTTGTTGCGGTTAGGGTTATGTTTAGGGTTGTTAGGAAAGAGTGAAGACGCAGAGTCCTGTTGAGTGTGGGGTTGCGTAAAGGCTCCCCCAGGGAGTTCAGGTGTACCCAAAGGCTTCCGCTGAGAGCACTTTTTGATGGCAGAAAGTGGCACCGTACGTGTTTTTTCGGGTCTAACTCGGGTTCAGCTTCTTGTTGCGGTTAGGGTTATGTTTAGGGTTGTTAGGAAAGAGTGAAGACGCAGAGTCCTGTTGAGTGTGGGGTTGCGTAAAGGCTCCCCCAGGGAGTTCAGGTGTACCCAAAGGCTTCCGCTGAGAGCACTTTTTGATGGCAGAAAGTGGCACCGTACGTGTTTTTTCGGGTCTAACTCGGGTTCAGCTTCTTGTTGCGGTTAGGGTTATGTTTAGGGTTGTTAGGAAAGAGTGAAGACGCAGAGTCCTGTTGAGTGTGGGGTTGCGTAAAGGCTCCCCCAGGGAGTTCAGGTGTACCCAAAGGCTTCCGCTGAGAGCACTTTTTGATGGCAGAAAGTGGCACCGTACGTGTTTTTTCGGGTCTAACTCGGGTTCAGCTTCTTGTTGCGGTTAGGGTTATGTTTAGGGTTGTTAGGAAAGAGTGAAGACGCAGAGTCCTGTTGAGTGTGGGGTTGCGTAAAGGCTCCCCCAGGGAGTTCAGGTGTACCCAAAGGCTTCCGCTGAGAGCACTTTTTGATGGCAGAAAGTGGCACCGTACGTGTTTTTTCGGGTCTAACTCGGGTTGAGCTTCTTGTTGCGGTTAGGGTTATGTTTAGGGTTGTTAGGAAAGAGTGAAGACGCAGAGTCCTGTTGAGTGTGGGGTTGCGTAAAGGCTCCCCCAGGGAGTTCAGGTGTACCCAAAGGCTTCCGCTGAGAGCACTTTTTGATGGCAGAAAGTGGCACCGTACGTGTTTTTTCGGGTCTAACTCGGGTTCAGCTTCTTGTTGCGGTTAGGGTTATGTTTAGGGTTGTTAGGAAAGAGTGAAGACGCAGAGTCCTGTTGAGTGTGGGGTTGCGTAAAGGCTCCCCCAGGGAGTTCAGGTGTACCCAAAGGCTTCCGCTGAGAGCACTTTTTGATGGCAGAAAGTGGCACCGTACGTGTTTTTTCGGGTCTAACTCGGGTTCAGCTTCTTGTTGCGGTTAGGGTTATGTTTAGGGTTGTAAGGAAAGAGTGAAGACGCAGAGTCCTGTTGAGTGTGGGGTTGCGTAAAGGCTCCCCCAGGGAGTTCAGGTGTACCCAAAGGCTTCCGCTGAGAGCACTTTTTGATGGCAGAAAGTGGCACCGTACGTGTTTTTTCGGGTCTAACTCGGGTTCAGCTTCTTGTTGCGGTTAGGGTTATGTTTAGGGTTGTTAGGAAAGAGTGAAGACGCAGAGTCCTGTTGAGTGTGGGGTTGCGTAAAGGCTCCCCCAGGGAGTTCAGGTGTACCCAAAGGCTTCTGCTGAGAGCACTTTTTGATGGCAGAAAGTGGCACCGTACGTCTTTTTTCGGGTCTAACTCGGGTTCAGCTTCTTGTTGCGGTTAGGGTTATGTTTAGGGTTGTTAGGAAAGAGTGAAGACGCAGAGTCCTGTTGAGTGTGGGGTTGCGTAAAGGCTCCCCCAGGGAGTTCAGGTGTACCCAAAGGCTTCCGCTGAGAGCACTTTTGGATGGCATAAAGTGGCACCGTACGTGTTTTTTCGGGTCTAACTCGGGTTCAGCTTCTTGTTGCGGTTAGGGTTATGTTTAGGGTTGTTAGGAAAGAGTGAAGACGCAGAGTCCTGTTGAGTGTGGGGTTGCGTAAAGGCTCCCCCAGGGAGTTCAGGTGTACCCAAAGGCTTCCGCTGAGAGCACTTTTTGATGGCAGAAAGTGGCACCGTACGTGTTTTTTCGGGTCTAACTCGGGTTCAGCTTCTTGTTGCGGTTAGGGTTATGTTTAGGGTTGTTAGGAAAGAGTGAAGACGCAGAGTCCTGTTGAGTGTGGGGTTGCGTAAAGGCTCCCCCAGGGAGTTCAGGTGTACCCAAAGGCTTCCGCTGAGAGCACTTTTTGATGGCAGAAAGTGGCACCGTACGTGTTTTTTCGGGTCTAACTCGGGTTCAGCTTCTTGTTGCGGTTAGGGTTATGTTTAGGGTTGTTAGGAAAGAGTGAAGACGCAGAGTCCTGTTGAGTGTGGGGTTGCGTAAAGGCTCCCCCAGGGAGTTCAGGTGTACCCAAAGGCTTCCGCTGAGAGCACTTTTTGATGGCAGAAAGTGGCACCGTACGTGTTTTTTCGGGTCTAACTCGGGTTCAGCTTCTTGTTGCGGTTAGGGTTATGTTTAGGGTTGTTAGGAAAGAGTGAAGACGCAGAGTCCTGTTGAGTGTGGGGTTGCGTAAAGGCTCCCCCAGGGAGTTCAGGTGTACCCAAAGGCTTCCGCTGAGAGCACTTTTTGATGGCAGAAAGTGGCACCGTACGTGTTTTTTCGGGTCTAACTCGGGTTGAGCTTCTTGTTGCGGTTAGGGTTATGTTTAGGGTTGTTAGGAAAGAGTGAAGACGCAGAGTCCTGTTGAGTGTGGGGTTGCGTAAAGGCTCCCCCAGGGAGTTCAGGTGTACCCAAAGGCTTCCGCTGAGAGCACTTTTTGATGGCAGAAAGTGGCACCGTACGTGTTTTTTCGGGTCTAACTCGGGTTCAGCTTCTTGTTGCGGTTAGGGTTATGTTTAGGGTTGTTAGGAAAGAGTGAAGACGCAGAGTCCTGTTGAGTGTGGGGTTGCGTAAAGGCTCCCCCAGGGAGTTCAGGTGTACCCAAAGGCTTCCGCTGAGAGCACTTTTTGATGGCAGAAAGTGGCACCGTACGTGTTTTTTCGGGTCTAACTCGGGTTGAGCTTCTTGTTGCGGTTAGGGTTATGTTTAGGGTTGTTAGGAAAGAGTGAAGACGCAGAGTCCTGTTGAGTGTGGGGTTGCGTAAAGGCTCCCCCAGGGAGTTCAGGTGTACCCCAAGGCTTCCGCTGAGAGCACTTTTTGATGGCAGAAAGTGGCACCGTACGTGTTTTTTCGGGTCTAACTCGGGTTCAGCTTCTTGTTGCGGTTAGGGTTATGTTTAGGGTTGTTAGGAAAGAGTGAAGACGCAGAGTCCTGTTGAGTGTGGGGTTGCGTAAAGGCTCCCCCAGGGAGTTCAGGTGTACCCAAAGGCTTCCGCTGAGAGCACTTTTTGATGGCAGAAAGTGGCACCGTACGTGTTTTTTCGGGTCTAACTCGGGTTCAGCTTCTTGTTGCGGTTAGGGTTATGTTTAGGGTTGTTAGGAAAGAGTGAAGACGCAGAGTCCTGTTGAGTGTGGGGTTGCGTAAAGGCTCCCCCAGGGAGTTCAGGTGTACCCAAAGGCTTCCGCTGAGAGCACTTTTTGATGGCAGAAAGTGGCACCGTACGTGTTTTTTCGGGTCTAACTCGGGTTCAGCTTCTTGTTGCGGTTAGGGTTATGTTTAGGGTTGTTAGGAAAGAGTGAAGACGCAGAGTCCTGTTGAGTGTGGGGTTGCGTAAAGGCTCCCCCAGGGAGTTCAGGTGTACCCAAAGGCTTCCGCTGAGAGCACTTTTTGATGGCAGAAAGTGGCACCGTACGTGTTTTTTCGGGTCTAACTCGGGTTCAGCTTCTTGTTGCGGTTAGGGTTATGTTTAGGGTTGTTAGGAAAGAGTGAAGACGCAGAGTCCTGTTGAGTGTGGGGTTGCGTAAAGGCTCCCCCAGGGAGTTCAGGTGTACCCAAAGGCTTCCGCTGAGAGCACTTTTTGATGGCAGAAAGTGGCACCGTACGTGTTTTTTCGGGTCTAACTCGGGTTCAGCTTCTTGTTGCGGTTAGGGTTATGTTTAGGGTTGTAAGGAAAGAGTGAAGACGCAGAGTCCTGTTGAGTGTGGGGTTGCGTAAAGGCTCCCCCAGGGAGTTCAGGTGTACCCAAAGGCTTCCGCTGAGAGCACTTTTTGATGGCAGAAAGTGGCACCGTACGTGTTTTTTCGGGTCTAACTCGGGTTCAGCTTCTTGTTGCGGTTAGGGTTATGTTTAGGGTTGTTAGGAAAGAGTGAAGACGCAGAGTCCTGTTGAGTGTGGGGTTGCGTAAAGGCTCCCCCAGGGAGTTCAGGTGTACCCAAAGGCTTCCGCTGAGAGCACTTTTTGATGGCAGAAAGTGGCACCGTACGTGTTTTTTCGGGTCTAACTCGGGTTCAGCTACTTGTTGCGGTTAGGGTTATGTTTAGGGTTGTTAGGAAAGAGTGAAGACGCAGAGTCCTGTTGAGTGTGGGGTTGCGTAAAGGCTCCCCCAGGGAGTTCAGGTGTACCCAAAGGCTTCCGCTGAGAGCACTTTTTGATGGCAGAAAGTGGCACCGTACGTGTTTTTTCGGGTCTAACTCGGGTTGAGCTTCTTGTTGCGGTTAGGGTTATGTTTAGGGTTGTTAGGAAAGAGTGAAGACGCAGAGTCCTGTTGAGTGTGGGGTTGCGTAAAGGCTCCCCCAGGGAGTTCAGGTGTACCCAAAGGCTTCCGCTGAGAGCACTTTTTGATGGCAGAAAGTGGCACCGTACGTGTTTTTTCGGGTCTAACTCGGGTTCAGCTTCTTGTTGCGGTTAGGGTTATGTTTAGGGTTGTTAGGAAAGAGTGAAGACGCAGAGTCCTGTTGAGTGTGGGGTTGCGTAAAGGCTCCCCCAGGGAGTTCAGGTGTACCCAAAGGCTTCCGCTGAGAGCACTTTTTGATGGCAGAAAGTGGCACCGTACGTGTTTTTTCGGGTCTAACTCGGGTTCAGCTTCTTGTTGCGGTTAGGGTTATGTTTAGGGTTGTAAGGAAAGAGTGAAGACGCAGAGTCCTGTTGAGTGTGGGGTTGCGTAAAGGCTCCCCCAGGGAGTTCAGGTGTACCCAAAGGCTTCCGCTGAGAGCACTTTTTGATGGCAGAAAGTGGCACCGTACGTGTTTTTTCGGGTCTAACTCGGGTTCAGCTTCTTGTTGCGGTTAGGGTTATGTTTAGGGTTGTTAGGAAAGAGTGAAGACGCAGAGTCCTGTTGAGTGTGGGGTTGCGTAAAGGCTCCCCCAGGGAGTTCAGGTGTACCCAAAGGCTTCCGCTGAGAGCACTTTTTGATGGCAGAAAGTGGCACCGTACGTCTTTTTTCGGGTCTAACTCGGGTTCAGCTTCTTGTTGCGGTTAGGGTTATGTTTAGGGTTGTTAGGAAAGAGTGAAGACGCAGAGTCCTGTTGAGTGTGGGGTTGCGTAAAGGCTCCCCCAGGGAGTTCAGGTGTACCCAAAGGCTTCCGCTGAGAGCACTTTTTGATGGCAGAAAGTGGCACCGTACGTGTTTTTTCGGGTCTAACTCGGGTTCAGCTTCTTGTTGCGGTTAGGGTTATGTTTAGGGTTGTTAGGAAAGAGTGAAGACGCAGAGTCCTGTTGAGTGTGGGGTTGCGTAAAGGCTCCCCCAGGGAGTTCAGGTGTACCCAAAGGCTTCCGCTGAGAGCACTTTTTGATGGCAGAAAGTGGCACCGTACGTGTTTTTTCGGGTCTAACTCGGGTTCAGCTTCTTGTTGCGGTTAGGGTTATGTTTAGGGTTGTTAGGAAAGAGTGAAGACGCAGAGTCCTGTTGAGTGTGGGGTTGCGTAAAGGCTCCCCCAGGGAGTTCAGGTGTACCCAAAGGCTTCCGCTGAGAGCACTTTTGGATGGCAGAAAGTGGCACCGTACGTGTTTTTTCGGGTCTAACTCGGGTTCAGCTTCTTGTTGCGGTTAGGGATATGTTTAGGGTTGTTAGGAAAGAGTGAAGACGCAGAGTCCTGTTGAGTGTGGGGTTGCGTAAAGGCTCCCCCAGGGAGTTCAGGTGTACCCAAAGGCTTCCGCTGAGAGCACTTTTGGATGGCAGAAAGTGGCACCGTACGTGTTTTTTCGGGTCTAACTCGGGTTCAGCTTCTTGTTGCGGTTAGGGTTATGTTTAGGGTTGTTAGGAAAGAGTGAAGACGCAGAGTCCTGTTGAGTGTGGGGTTGCGTAAAGGCTCCCCCAGGGAGTTCAGGTGTACCCAAAGGCTTCCGCTGAGAGCACTTTTTGATGGCAGAAAGTGGCACCGTACGTGTTTTTTCGGGTCTAACTCGGGTTGAGCTTCTTGTTGCGGTTAGGGTTATGTTTAGGGTTGTTAGGAAAGAGTGAAGATGCAGAGTCCTGTTGAGTGTGGGGTTGCGTAAAGGCTCCCCCAGGGAGTTCAGGTGTACCCAAAGGCTTCCGCTGAGAGCACTTTTTGATGGCAGAAAGTGGCACCGTACGTGTTTTTTCGGGTCTAACTCGGGTTCAGCTTCTTGTTGCAGTTAGGGTTATGTTTAGGGTTGTTAGGAAAGAGTGAAGACGCAGAGTCCTGTTGAGTGTGGGGTTGCGTAAAGGCTCCCCCAGGGAGTTCAGGTGTACCCAAAGGCTTCCGCTGAGAGCACTTTTTGATGGCAGAAAGTGGCACCGTACGTGTTTTTTCGGGTCTAACTCGGGTTCAGCTTCTTGTTGCGGTTAGGGTTATGTTTAGGGTTGTTAGGAAAGAGTGAAGACGCAGAGTCCTGTTGAGTGTGGGGTTGCGTAAAGGCTCCCCCAGGGAGTTCAGGTGTACCCCAAGGCTTCCGCTGAGAGCACTTTTTGATGGCAGAAAGTGGCACCGTACGTGTTTTTTCGGGTCTAACTCGGGTTCAGCTTCTTGTTGCGGTTAGGGTTATGTTTAGGGTTGTTAGGAAAGAGTGAAGACGCAGAGTCCTGTTGAGTGTGGGGTTGCGTAAAGGCTCCCCCAGGGAGTTCAGGTGTACCCAAAGGCTTCCGCTGAGAGCACTTTTTGATGGCAGAAAGTGGCACCGTACGTGTTTTTTCGGGTCTAACTCGGGTTGAGCTTCTTGTTGCGGTTAGGGTTATGTTTAGGGTTGTTAGGAAAGAGTGAAGACGCAGAGTCCTGTTGAGTGTGGGGTTGCGTAAAGGCTCCCCCAGGGAGTTCAGGTGTACCCAAAGGCTTCCCCTGAGAGCACTTTTGGATGGCAGAAAGTGGCACCGTACGTGTTTTTTCGGGTCTAACTCGGGTTCAGCTTCTTGTTGCGGTTAGGGTTATGTTTAGGGTTGTTAGGAAAGAGTGAAGACGCAGAGTCCTGTTGAGTGTGGGGTTGCGTAAAGGCTCCCCCAGGGAGTTCAGGTGTACCCAAAGGCTTCCGCTGAGAGCACTTTTTGATGGCAGAAAGT
>NW_028153566.1:0-30000 GCF_964211835.1 Anser anser | reverse complement strand
CCTGTTGAGTGTGGGGTTGCATAAAGGCTCCCCCAGGGAGTTCAGGTGTACCCAAAGGCTTCCGCTGAGAGCACTTTTTGATGGCAGAAAGTGGCACCGTACGTGTTTTTTCGGGTCTAACTCGGGTTGAGCTTCTTGTTGCGGTTAGGGTTATGTTTAGGGTTGTTAGGAAAGAGTGAAGACGCAGAGTCCTGTTGAGTGTGGGGTTGCATAAAGGCTCCCCCAGGGAGTTCAGGTGTACCCAAAGGCTTCCGCTGAGAGCACTTTTTGATGGCAGAAAGTGGCACCGTACGTGTTTTTTCGGGTCTAACTCGGGTTCAGCTTCTTGTTGCGGTTAGGCTTATGTTTAGGGTTGTTAGGAAAGAGTGAAGACGCAGAGTCCTGTTGAGTGTGGGGTTGCGTAAAGGCTCCCCCAGGGAGTTCAGGTGTACCCAAAGGCTTCCGCTGAGAGCACTTTTTGATGGCAGAAAGTGGCACCGTACGTGTTTTTTCGGGTCTAACTCGGGTTCAGCTTCTTGTTCCGGTTACGGTTATGTTTAAGGTTGTTAGGAAAGAGTGAAGACGCAGAGTCCTGTTGAGTGTGGGGTTGCGTAAAGGCTCCCCGAGGGAGTTCAGGTGTACCCAAAGGCTTCCGCTGAGAGCACTTTTTGATGGCAGAAAGTGGCACCGTACGTGTTTTTTCGGGTCTAACTCGGGTTCAGCTTCTTGTTGCGGTTAGGGTTATGTTTAGGGTTGTTAGGAAAGAGTGAAGACGCAGAGTCCTGTTGAGTGTGGGGTTGCGTAAAGGCTCCCCCAGGGAGTTCAGGTGTACCCAAAGGCTTCCGCTGAGAGCACTTTTTGATGGCAGAAAGTGGCACCGTCCGTGTTTTTTCGGGTCTAACTCGGGTTCAGCTTCTTGTTGCGGTTAGGGTTACGTTTAGGGTTGTTAGGAAAGAGTGAAGACGCAGAGTCCTGTTGAGTGTGGGGTTGCGTAAAGGCTCCCCCAGGGAGTTCAGGTGTACCCAAAGGCTTCCGCTGAGAGCACTTTTGGATGGCAGAAAGTGGCACCGTACGTGTTTTTTCGGGTCTAACTCGGGTTCAGCTTCTTGTTGCGGTTAGGGTTATGTTTAGGGTTGTTAGGAAAGAGTGAAGACGCAGAGTCCTGTTGAGTGTGGGGTTGCGTAAAGGCTCCCCCAGGGAGTTCAGGTGTACCCAAAGGCTTCCGCTGAGAGCACTTTTGGACGGCAGAAAGTGGCACCGTACGTGTTTTTTCGGGTCTAACTCGGGTTGAGCTTCTTGTTGCGGTTAGGGTTATGTTTAGGGTTGTTAGGAAAGAGTGAAGACGCAGAGTCCTGTTGAGTGTGGGGTTGCGTAAAGGCTCCCCCAGGGAGTTCAGGTGTACCCAAAGGCTTCCGCTGAGAGCACTTTTTGATGGCAGAAAGTGGCACCGTACGTGTTTTTTCGGGTCTAACTCGGGTTGAGCTTCTTGTTGCGGTTAGGGTTATGTTTAGGGTTGTTAGGAAAGAGTGAAGACGCAGAGTCCTGTTGAGTGTGGGGTTGCGTAAAGGCTCCTCCAGGGAGTTCAGGTGTACCCAAAGGCTTCCGCTGAGAGCACTTTTTGATGGCAGAAAGTGGCACCGTACGTGTTTTTTCGGGTCTAACTCGGGTTCAGCTTCTTGTTCCGGTTAGGCTTATGTTTAGGGTTGTTAGGAAAGAGTGAAGACGCAGAGTCCTGTTGAGTGTGGGGTTGTGTAAAGGCTCCCCCAGGGAGTTCAGGTGTACCCAAAGGCTTCCGCTGAGAGCACTTTTTGATGGCAGAAAGTGGCACCGTACGTGTTTTTTCGGGTCTAACTCGGGTTCAGCTTCTTGTTGCGGTTAGGGTTATGTTTAGGGTTGTTAGGAAAGAGTGAAGACGCAGAGTCCTGTTGAGTGTGGGGTTGCATAAAGGCTCCCCCAGGGAGTTCAGGTGTACCCAAAGGCTTCCGCTGAGAGCACTTTTTGATGGCAGAAAGTGGCACCGTACGTGTTTTTTCGGGTCTAACTCGGGTTGAGCTTCTTGTTGCGGTTAGGGTTATGTTTAGGGTTGTTAGGAAAGAGTGAAGACGCAGAGTCCTGTTGAGTGTGGGGTTGCGTAAAGGCTCCCCCAGGGAGTTCAGGTGTACCCAAAGGCTTCCGCTGAGAGCACTTTTTGATGGCAGAAAGTGGCACCGTACGTGTTTTTTCGGGTCTAACTCGGGTTCAGCTTCTTGTTGCGGTTAGGGTTATGTTTAGGGTTGTTAGGAAAGAGTGAAGACGCAGAGTCCTGTTGAGTGTGGGGTTGCGTAAAGGCTCCCCCAGGGAGTTCAGGTGTACCCAAAGGCTTCCGCTGAGAGCACTTTTGGATGGCAGAAAGTGGCACCGTACGTCTTTTTTCGGGTCTAACTCGGGTTCAGCTTCTTGTTGCGGTTAGGGTTATGTTTAGGGTTGTTAGGAAAGAGTGAAGACGCAGAGTCCTGTTGAGTGTGGGGTTGCGTAAAGGCTCCCCCAGGGAGTTCAGGTGTACCCAAAGGCTTCCGCTGAGAGCACTTTTTGATGGCAGAAAGTGGCACCGTACGTGTTTTTTCGGGTCTAACTCGGGTTCAGCTTCTTGTTGCGGTTAGGGTTATGTTTAGGGTTGTTAGGAAAGAGTGAAGACGCAGAGTCCTGTTGAGTGTGGGGTTGCATAAAGGCTCCCCCAGGGAGTTCAGGTGTACCCAAAGGCTTCCGCTGAGAGCACTTTTGGATGGCAGAAAGTGGCACCGTACGTGTTTTTTCGGGTCTAACTCGGGTTCAGCTTCTTGTTGCGGTTAGGGTTATGTTTAGGGTTGTTAGGAAAGAGTGAAGACGCAGAGTCCTGTTGAGTGTGGGGTTGCGTAAAGGCTCCCCCAGGGAGTTCAGGTGTACCCAAAGGCTTCCGCTGAGAGCACTTTTTGATGGCAGAAAGTGGCACCGTACGTGTTTTTTCGGGTCTAACTCGGGTTCAGCTTCTTGTTGCGGTTAGGGTTATGTTTAGGGTTGTTAGGAAAGAGTGAAGACGCAGAGTCCTGTTGAGTGTGGGGTTGCGTAAAGGCTCCCCCAGGGAGTTCAGGTGTACCCAAAGGCTTCCGCTGAGAGCACTTTTTGATGGCAGAAAGTGGCACCGTACGTGTTTTTTCGGGTCTAACTCAGGTTCAGCTTCTTGTTGCGGTTAGGGTTATGTTTAGGGTTGTTAGGAAAGAGTGAAGACGCAGAGTCCTGTTGAGTGTGGGGTTGCGTAAAGGCTCCCCCAGGGAGTTCAGGTGTACCCAAAGGCTTCCGCTGAGAGCACTTTTGGATGGCAGAAAGTGGCACCGTACGTGTTTTTTCGGGTCTAACTCGGGTTGAGCTTCTTGTTGCGGTTAGGGTTATGTTTAGGGTTGTTAGGAAAGAGTGAAGACGCAGAGTCCTGTTGAGTGTGGGGTTGCGTAAAGGCTCCCCCAGGGAGTTCAGGTGTACCCAAAGGCTTCCGCTGAGAGCACTTTTTGATGGCAGAAAGTGGCACCGTACGTGTTTTTTCGGGTCTAACTCGGGTTCAGCTTCTTGTTGCGGTTAGGGTTATGTTTAGGGTTGTTAGGAAAGAGTGAAGACGCAGAGTCCTGTTGAGTGTGGGGTTGCGTAAAGGCTCCCCCAGGGAGTTCAGGTGTACCCAAAGGCTTCCGCTGAGAGCACTTTTTGATGGCAGAAAGTGGCACCGTACGTGTTTTTTCGGGTCTAACTCGGGTTGAGCTTCTTGTTGCGGTTAGGGTTATGTTTAGGGTTGTTAGGAAAGAGTGAAGACGCAGAGTCCTGTTGAGTGTGGGGTTGCGTAAAGGCTCCCCCAGGGAGTTCAGGTGTACCCAAAGGCTTCCGCTGAGAGCACTTTTTGATGGCAGAAAGTGGCACCGTACGTGTTTTTTCGGGTCTAACTCGGGTTCAGCTTCTTGTTGCGGTTAGGGTTATGTTTAGGGTTGCTAGGAAAGAGTGAAGACGCAGAGTCCTGTTGAGTGTGGGGTTGCGTAAAGGCTCCCCCAGGGAGTTCAGGTGTACCCAAAGGCTTCCGCTGAGAACACTTTTGGATGGCAGAAAGTGGCACCGTACGTGTTTTTTCGGGTCTAACTCGGGTTGAGCTTCTTGTTGCGGTTAGGGTTAGGTTTAGGGTTGTTAGGAAAGAGTGAAGACGCAGAGTCCTGTTGAGTGTGGGGTTGCGTAAAGGCTCCCCCAGGGAGTTCAGGTGTACCCAAAGGCTTCCGCTGAGAGCACTTTTTGATGGCAGAAAGTGGCACCGTACGTGTTTTTTCGGGTCTAACTCGGGTTCAGCTTCTTGTTGCGGTTAGGGTTATGTTTAGGGTTGTTAGGAAAGAGTGAAGACGCAGAGTCCTGTTGAGTGTGGGGTTGCGTAAAGGCTCCCCCAGGGAGTTCAGGTGTACCCAAAGGCTTCCGCTGAGAGCACTTTTTGATGGCAGAAAGTGGCACCGTACGTGTTTTTTCGGGTCTAACTCGGGTTCAGCTTCTTGTTCCGGTTAGGGTTATGTTTAGGGTTGTTAGGAAAGAGTGAAGACGCAGAGTCCTGTTGAGTGTGGGGTTGCGTAAAGGCTCCCCCAGGGAGTTCAGGTGTACTCAAAGGCTTCCGCTGAGAGCACTTTTTGATGGCAGAAAGTGGCACCGTACGTGTTTTTTCGGGTCTAACTCGGGTTGAGCTTCTTTCTGCGGTTAGGGTTATGTTTAGGGTTGTTAGGAAAGAGTGAAGACGCAGAGTCCTGTTGAGTGTGGGGTTGCGTAAAGGCTCCCCCAGGGAGTTCAGGTGTACCCAAAGGCTTCCGCTGAGAGCACTTTTTGATGGCAGAAAGTGGCACCGTACGTGTTTTTTCGGGTCTAACTCGGGTTCAGCTTCTTGTTGCGGTTAGGGTTATGTTTAGGGTTGCTAGGAAAGAGTGAAGACGCAGAGTCCTGTTGAGTGTGGGGTTGCGTAAAGGCTCCCCCAGGGAGTTCAGGTGTACCCAAAGGCTTCCGCTGAGAACACTTTTGGATGGCAGAAAGTGGCACCGTACGTGTTTTTTCGGGTCTAACTCGGGTTCAGCTTCTTGTTGCGGTTAGGGTTAGGTTTAGGGTTGTTAGGAAAGAGTGAAGACGCAGAGTCCTGTTGAGTGTGGGGTTGCGTAAAGGCTCCCCCAGGGAGTTCAGGTGTACCCAAAGGCTTCCGCTGAGAGCACTTTTGGATGGCAGAAAGTGGCACCGTACGTGTTTTTTCGGGTCTAACTCGGGTTCAGCTTCTTGTTGCGGTTAGGGTTATGTTTAGGGTTGTTAGGAAAGAGTGAAGACGCAGAGTCCTGTTGAGTGTGGGGTTGCGTAAAGGCTCCCCCAGGGAGTTCAGGTGTACCCAAAGGCTTCCGCTGAGAGCACTTTTTGATGGCAGAAAGTGGCACCGTACGTGTTTTTTCGGGTCTAACTCGGGTTCAGCTTCTTGTTGCGGTTAGGGTTATGTTTAGGGTTGTTAGGAAAGAGTGAAGACGCAGAGTCCTGTTGAGTGTGGGGTTGCGTAAAGGCTCCCCCAGGGAGTTCAGGTGTACCCAAAGGCTTCCGCTGAGAGCACTTTTTGATGGCAGAAAGTGGCACCGTACGTGTTTTTTCGGGTCTAACTCGGGTTGAGCTTCTTTCTGCGGTTAGGGTTATGTTTAGGGTTGTTAGGAAAGAGTGAAGACGCAGAGTCCTGTTGAGTGTGGGGTTGCGTAAAGGCTCCCCCAGGGAGTTCAGGTGTACCCAAAGGCTTCCGCTGAGAGCACTTTTTGATGGCAGAAAGTGGCACCGTACGTGTTTTTTCGGGTCTAACTCGGGTTGAGCTTCTTGTTGCGGTTAGGGTTATGTTTAGGGTTGTTAGGAAAGAGTGAAGACGCAGAGTCCTGTTGAGTGTGGGGTTGCGTAAAGGCTCCCCCAGGGAGTTCAGGTGTACCCAAAGGCTTCCGCTGAGAGCACTTTTTGATGGCAGAAAGTGGCACCGTACGTGTTTTTTCGGGTCTAACTCGGGTTCAGCTTCTTGTTGCGGTTAGGGTTATGTTTAGGGTTGCTAGGAAAGAGTGAAGACGCAGAGTCCTGTTGAGTGTGGGGTTGCGTAAAGGCTCCCCCAGGGAGTTCAGGTGTACCCAAAGGCTTCCGCTGAGAGCACTTTTGGATGGCAGAAAGTGGCACCGTACGTGTTTTTTCGGGTCTAACTCGGGTTCAGCTTCTTGTTGCGGTTAGGGTTATGTTTAGGGTTGTTAGGAAAGAGTGAAGACGCAGAGTCCTGTTGAGTGTGGGGTTGCGTAAAGGCTCCCCCAGGGAGTTCAGGTGTACCCAAAGGCTTCCGCTGAGAGCACTTTTTGATGGCAGAAAGTGGCACCGTACGTGTTTTTTCGGGTCTAACTCGGGTTCAGCTTCTTGTTGCGGTTAGGGTTATGTTTAGGGTTGTTAGGAAAGAGTGAAGACGCAGAGTCCTGTTGAGTGTGGGGTTGCGTAAAGGCTCCCCCAGGGAGTTCAGGTGTACCCAAAGGCTTCCGCTGAGAGCACTTTTTGATGGCAGAAAGTGGCACCGTACGTGTTTTTTCGGGTCTAACTCGGGTTCAGCTTCTTGTTGCGGTTAGGGTTATGTTTAGGGTTGTTAGGAAAGAGTGAAGACGCAGAGTCCTGTTGAGTGTGGGGTTGCGTAAAGGCTCCCCCAGGGAGTTCAGGTGTACCCAAAGGCTTCCGCTGAGAGCACTTTTTGATGGCAGAAAGTGGCACCGTACGTGTTTTTTCGGGTCTAACTCGGGTTGAGCTTCTTTCTGCGGTTAGGGTTATGTTTAGGGTTGTTAGGAAAGAGTGAAGACGCAGAGTCCTGTTGAGTGTGGGGTTGCGTAAAGGCTCCCCCAGGGAGTTCAGGTGTACCCAAAGGCTTCCGCTGAGAGCACTTTTTGATGGCAGAAAGTGGCACCGTACGTGTTTTTTCGGGTCTAACTCGGGTTCAGCTTCTTGTTGCGGTTAGGGTTATGTTTAGGGTTGTTAGGAAAGAGTGAAGACGCAGAGTCCTGTTGAGTGTGGGGTTGCGTAAAGGCTCCCCCAGGGAGTTCAGGTGTACCCAAAGGCTTCCGCTGAGAGCACTTTTGGATGGCAGAAAGTGGCACCGTACGTGTTTTTTCGGGTCTAACTCGGGTTGAGCTTCTTGTTGCGGTTAGGCTTATGTTTAGGGTTGTTAGGAAAGAGTGAAGACGCAGAGTCCTGTTGAGTGTGGGGTTGCGTAAAGGCTCCCCCAGGGAGTTCAGGTGTACCCAAAGGCTTCCGCTGAGAGCACTTTTTGATGGCAGAAAGTGGCACCGTACGTGTTTTTTCGGGTCTAACTCGGGTTCAGCTTCTTGTTGCGGTTAGGGTTATGTTTAGGGTTGTTAGGAAAGAGTGAAGACGCAGAGTCCTGTTGAGTGTGGGGTTGCATAAAGGCTCCCCCAGGGAGTTCAGGTGTACCCAAAGGCTTCCGCTGAGAGCACTTTTTGATGGCAGAAAGTGGCACCGTACGTGTTTTTTCGGGTCTAACTCGGGTTGAGCTTCTTGTTGCGGTTAGGGTTATGTTTAGGGTTGTTAGGAAAGAGTGAAGACGCAGAGTCCTGTTGAGTGTGGGGTTGCGTAAAGGCTCCCCCAGGGAGTTCAGGTGTACCCAAAGGCTTCCGCTGAGAGCACTTTTTGATGGCAGAAAGTGGCACCGTACGTGTTTTTTCGGGTCTAACTCGGGTTCAGCTTCTTGTTGCGGTTAGGGTTATGTTTAGGGTTGATAGGAAAGAGTGAAGACGCAGAGTCCTGTTGAGTGTGGGGTTGCGTAAAGGCTCCCCCAGGGAGTTCAGGTGTACCCAAAGGCTTCCGCTGAGAGCACTTTTGGATGGTAGAAAGTGGCACCGTACGTCTTTTTTCGGGTCTAACTCGGGTTCAGCTTCTTGTTGCGGTTAGGGTTATGTTTAGGGTTGTTAGGAAAGAGTGAAGACGCAGAGTCCTGTTGAGTGTGGGGTTGCGTAAAGGCTCCCCCAGGGAGTTCAGGTGTACCCAAAGGCTTCCGCTGAGAGCACTTTTGGATGGCAGAAAGTGGCACCGTACGTGTTTTTTCGGGTCTAACTCGGGTTGAGCTTCTTGTTGCGGTTAGGCTTATGTTTAGGGTTGTTAGGAAAGAGTGAAGACGCAGAGTCCTGTTGAGTGTGGGGTTGCGTAAAGGCTCCCCCAGGGAGTTCAGGTGTACCCAAAGGCTTCCGCTGAGAGCACTTTTTGATGGCAGAAAGTGGCACCGTACGTGTTTTTTCGGGTCTAACTCGGGTTCAGCTTCTTGTTGCGGTTAGGGTTATGTTTAGGGTTGTTAGGAAAGAGTGAAGACGCAGAGTCCTGTTGAGTGTGGGGTTGCATAAAGGCTCCCCCAGGGAGTTCAGGTGTACCCAAAGGCTTCCGCTGAGAGCACTTTTTGATGGCAGAAAGTGGCACCGTACGTGTTTTTTCGGGTCTAACTCGGGTTGAGCTTCTTGTTGCGGTTAGGGTTATGTTTAGGGTTGTTAGGAAAGAGTGAAGACGCAGAGTCCTGTTGAGTGTGGGGTTGCGTAAAGGCTCCCCCAGGGAGTTCAGGTGTACCCAAAGGCTTCCGCTGAGAGCACTTTTTGATGGCAGAAAGTGGCACCGTACGTGTTTTTTCGGGTCTAACTCGGGTTCAGCTTCTTGTTGCGGTTAGGGTTATGTTTAGGGTTGATAGGAAAGAGTGAAGACGCAGAGTCCTGTTGAGTGTGGGGTTGCGTAAAGGCTCCCCCAGGGAGTTCAGGTGTACCCAAAGGCTTCCGCTGAGAGCACTTTTGGATGGTAGAAAGTGGCACCGTACGTCTTTTTTCGGGTCTAACTCGGGTTCAGCTTCTTGTTGCGGTTAGGGTTATGTTTAGGGTTGTTAGGAAAGAGTGAAGACGCAGAGTCCTGTTGAGTGTGGGGTTGCGTAAAGGCTCCCCCAGGGAGTTCAGGTGTACCCAAAGGCTTCCGCTGAGAGCACTTTTGGATGGCAGAAAGTGGCACCGTACGTGTTTTTTCGGGTCTAACTCGGGTTGAGCTTCTTGTTGCGGTTAGGCTTATGTTTAGGGTTGTTAGGAAAGAGTGAAGACGCAGAGTCCTGTTGAGTGTGGGGTTGCGTAAAGGCTCCCCCAGGGAGTTCAGGTGTACCCAAAGGCTTCCGCTGAGAGCACTTTTTGATGGCAGAAAGTGGCACCGTACGTGTTTTTTCGGGTCTAACTCGGGTTCAGCTTCTTGTTGCGGTTAGGGTTATGTTTAGGGTTGTTAGGAAAGAGTGAAGACGCAGAGTCCTGTTGAGTGTGGGGTTGCATAAAGGCTCCCCCAGGGAGTTCAGGTGTACCCAAAGGCTTCCGCTGAGAGCACTTTTTGATGGCAGAAAGTGGCACCGTACGTGTTTTTTCGGGTCTAACTCGGGTTGAGCTTCTTGTTGCGGTTAGGGTTATGTTTAGGGTTGTTAGGAAAGAGTGAAGACGCAGAGTCCTGTTGAGTGTGGGGTTGCGTAAAGGCTCCCCCAGGGAGTTCAGGTGTACCCAAAGGCTTCCGCTGAGAGCACTTTTTGATGGCAGAAAGTGGCACCGTACGTGTTTTTTCGGGTCTAACTCGGGTTCAGCTTCTTGTTGCGGTTAGGGTTATGTTTAGGGTTGATAGGAAAGAGTGAAGACGCAGAGTCCTGTTGAGTGTGGGGTTGCGTAAAGGCTCCCCCAGGGAGTTCAGGTGTACCCAAAGGCTTCCGCTGAGAGCACTTTTGGATGGTAGAAAGTGGCACCGTACGTCTTTTTTCGGGTCTAACTCGGGTTCAGCTTCTTGTTGCGGTTAGGGTTATGTTTAGGGTTGTTAGGAAAGAGTGAAGACGCAGAGTCCTGTTGAGTGTGGGGTTGCGTAAAGGCTCCCCCAGGGAGTTCAGGTGTACCCAAAGGCTTCCGCTGAGAGCACTTTTTGATGGCAGAAAGTGGCACCGTACGTGTTTTTTCGGGTCTAACTCGGGTTCAGCTTCTTGTTGCGGTTAGGGTTATGTTTAGGGTTGTTAGGAAAGAGTGAAGACGCAGAGTCCTGTTGAGTGTGGGGTTGCGTAAAGGCTCCCCCAGGGAGTTCAGGTGTACCCAAAGGCTTCCGCTGAGAGCACTTTTTGATGGCAGAAAGTGGCACCGTACGTGTTTTTTCGGGTCTAACTCGGGTTCAGCTTCTTGTTGCGGTTAGGCTTATGTTTAGGGTTGTTAGGAAAGAGTGAAGACGCAGAGTCCTGTTGAGTGTGGGGTTGCTTAAAGGCTCCCCCAGGGAGTTCAGGTGTACCCAAAGGCTTCCGCTGAGAGCACTTTTGGATGGCAGAAAGTGGCACCGTACGTCTTTTTTCGGGTCTAACTCGGGTTCAGCTTCTTGTTGCGGTTAGGGTTATGTTTAGGGTTGTTAGGAAAGAGTGAAGACGCAGAGTCCTGTTGAGTGTGGGGTTGCGTAAAGGCTCCCCCAGGGAGTTCAGGTGTACCCAAAGGCTTCCGCTGAGAGCACTTTTTGATGGCAGAAAGTGGCACCGTACGTGTTTTTTCGGGTCTAACTCAGGTTCAGCTTCTTGTTGCGGTTAGGGTTATGTTTAGGGTTGTTAGGAAAGAGTGAAGACGCAGAGTCCTGTTGAGTGCGGGGTTGCGTAAAGGCTCCCCCAGGGAGTTCAGGTGTACCCAAAGGCTTCCGCTGAGAGCACTTTTTGATGGCAGAAAGTGGCACCGTACGTGTTTTTTCGGGTCTAACTCGGGTTGAGCTTCTTGTTGCGGTTAGGGTTATGTTTAGGGTTGTTAGGAAAGAGTGAAGACGCAGAGTCCTGTTGAGTGTGGGGTTGCGTAAAGGCTCCCCCAGGGAGTTCAGGTGTACCCAAAGGCTTCCGCTGAGAGCACTTTTTGATGGCAGAAAGTGGCACCGTACGTGTTTTTTCGGGTCTAACTCGGGTTCAGCTTCTTGTTGCGGTTAGGGTTATGTTTAGGGTTGTTAGGAAAGAGTGAAGACGCAGAGTCCTGTTGAGTGTGGGGTTGCGTAAAGGCTCCCCCAGGGAGTTCAGGTGTACCCAAAGGCTTCCGCTGAGAGCACTTTTTGATGGCAGAAAGTGGCACCGTACGTGTTTTTTCGGGTCTAACTCGGGTTCAGCTTCTTGTTGCGGTTAGGGTTATGTTTAGGGTTGTTAGGAAAGAGTGAAGACGCAGAGTCCTGTTGAGTGTGGGGTTGCGTAAAGGCTCCCCCAGGGAGTTCAGGTGTACCCAAAGGCTTCCGCTGAGAGCACTTTTGGATGGCAGAAAGTGGCACCGTACGTGTTTTTTCGGGTCTAACTCGGGTTCAGCTTCTTGTTGCGGTTAGGGTTATGTTTAGGGTTGCTAGGAAAGAGTGAAGACGCAGAGTCCTGTTGAGTGTGGGGTTGCGTAAAGGCTCCCCCAGGGAGTTCAGGTGTACCCAAAGGCTTCCGCTGAGAGCACTTTTGGATGGCAGAAAGTGGCACCGTACGTGTTTTTTCGGGTCTAACTCGGGTTCAGCTTCTTGTTGCGGTTAGGGTTATGTTTAGGGTTGTTAGGAAAGAGTGAAGACGCAGAGTCCTGTTGAGTGTGGGGTTGCGTAAAGGCTCCCCCAGGGAGTTCAGGTGTACCCAAAGGCTTCCGCTGAGAGCACTTTTTGATGGCAGAAAGTGGCACCGTACGTGTTTTTTCGGGTCTAACTCGGGTTGAGCTTCTTGTTGCGGTTAGGGTTATGTTTAGGGTTGTTAGGAAAGAGTGAAGACGCAGAGTCCTGTTGAGTGTGGGGTTGCGTAAAGGCTCCCCCAGGGAGTTCAGGTGTACCCAAAGGCTTCCGCTGAGAGCACTTTTGGATGGCAGAAAGTGGCACCGTACGTGTTTTTTCGGGTCTAACTCGGGTTCAGCTTCTTGTTGCGGTTAGGGTTATGTTTAGGGTTGTTAGGAAAGAGTGAAGACGCAGAGTCCTGTTGAGTGTGGGGTTGCGTAAAGGCTCCCCCAGGGAGTTCAGGTGTACCCAAAGGCTTCCGCTGAGAGCACTTTTGGATGGCAGAAAGTGGCACCGTACGTGTTTTTTCGGGTCTAACTCGGGTTCAGCTTCTTGTTGCGGTTAGGGTTATGTTTAGGGTTGTTAGGAAAGAGTGAAGACGCAGAGTCCTGTTGAGTGTGGGGTTGCGTAAAGGCTCCCCCAGGGAGTTCAGGTGTACCCAAAGGCTTCCGCTGAGAGCACTTTTTGATGGCAGAAAGTGGCACCGTACGTGTTTTTTCGGGTCTAACTCGGGTTCAGCTTCTTGTTGCGGTTAGGGTTATGTTTAGGGTTGTTAGGAAAGAGTGAAGACGCAGAGTCCTGTTGAGTGTGGGGTTGCGTAAAGGCTCCCCCAGGGAGTTCAGGTGTACCCAAAGGCTTCCGCTGAGAGCACTTTTGGATGGCAGAAAGTGGCACCGTACGTGTTTTTTCGGGTCTAACTCGGGTTCAGCTTCTTGTTGCGGTTAGGGTTATGTTTAGGGTTGCTAGGAAAGAGTGAAGACGCAGAGTCCTGTTGAGTGTGGGGTTGCGTAAAGGCTCCCCCAGGGAGTTCAGGTGTACCCAAAGGCTTCCGCTGAGAGCACTTTTGGATGGCAGAAAGTGGCACCGTACGTGTTTTTTCGGGTCTAACTCGGGTTCAGCTTCTTGTTGCGGTTAGGGTTATGTTTAGGGTTGTTAGGAAAGAGTGAAGACGCAGAGTCCTGTTGAGTGTGGGGTTGCGTAAAGGCTCCCCCAGGGAGTTCAGGTGTACCCAAAGGCTTCCGCTGAGAGCACTTTTTGATGGCAGAAAGTGGCACCGTACGTGTTTTTTCGGGTCTAACTCGGGTTCAGCTTCTTGTTGCGGTTAGGGTTATGTTTAGGGTTGTTAGGAAAGAGTGAAGACGCAGAGTCCTGTTGAGTGTGGGGTTGCGTAAAGGCTCCCCCAGGGAGTTCAGGTGTACCCAAAGGCTTCCGCTGAGAGCACTTTTTGATGGCAGAAAGTGGCACCGTACGTGTTTTTTCGGGTCTAACTCGGGTTCAGCTTCTTGTTGCGGTTAGGGTTATGTTTAGGGTTGTTAGGAAAGAGTGAAGACGCAGAGTCCTGTTGAGTGTGGGGTTGCGTAAAGGCTCCCCCAGGGAGTTCAGGTGTACCCAAAGGCTTCCGCTGAGAGCACTTTTGGATGGCAGAAAGTGGCACCGTACGTGTTTTTTCGGGTCTAACTCGGGTTCAGCTTCTTGTTGCGGTTAGGGTTATGTTTAGGGTTGCTAGGAAAGAGTGAAGACGCAGAGTCCTGTTGAGTGTGGGGTTGCGTAAAGGCTCCCCCAGGGAGTTCAGGTGTACCCAAAGGCTTCCGCTGAGAGCACTTTTTGATGGCAGAAAGTGGCACCGTACGTGTTTTTTCGGGTCTAACTCGGGTTGAGCTTCTTGTTGCGGTTAGGGTTATGTTTAGGGTTGTTAGGAAAGAGTGAAGACGCAGAGTCCTGTTGAGTGTGGGGTTGCGTAAAGGCTCCCCCAGGGAGTTCAGGTGTACCCAAAGGCTTCCGCTGAGAGCACTTTTGGATGGCAGAAAGTGGCACCGTACGTGTTTTTTCGGGTCTAACTCGGGTTCAGCTTCTTGTTGCGGTTAGGGTTATGTTTAGGGTTGTTAGGAAAGAGTGAAGACGCAGAGTCCTGTTGAGTGTGGGGTTGCGTAAAGGCTCCCCCAGGGAGTTCAGGTGTACCCAAAGGCTTCCGCTGAGAGCACTTTTGGATGGCAGAAAGTGGCACCGTACGTGTTTTTTCGGGTCTAACTCGGGTTCAGCTTCTTGTTGCGGTTAGGGTTATGTTTAGGGTTGTTAGGAAAGAGTGAAGACGCAGAGTCCTGTTGAGTGTGGGGTTGCGTAAAGGCTCCCCCAGGGAGTTCAGGTGTACCCAAAGGCTTCCGCTGAGAGCACTTTTTGATGGCAGAAAGTGGCACCGTACGTGTTTTTTCGGGTCTAACTCGGGTTCAGCTTCTTGTTGCGGTTAGGGTTATGTTTAGGGTTGCTAGGAAAGAGTGAAGACGCAGAGTCCTGTTGAGTGTGGGGTTGCGTAAAGGCTCCCCCAGGGAGTTCAGGTGTACCCAAAGGCTTCCGCTGAGAGCACTTTTGGATGGCAGAAAGTGGCACCGTACGTGTTTTTTCGGGTCTAACTCGGGTTCAGCTTCTTGTTGCGGTTAGGGTTATGTTTAGGGTTGTTAGGAAAGAGTGAAGACGCAGAGTCCTGTTGAGTGTGGGGTTGCGTAAAGGCTCCCCCAGGGAGTTCAGGTGTACCCAAAGGCTTCCGCTGAGAGCACTTTTTGATGGCAGAAAGTGGCACCGTACGTGTTTTTTCGGGTCTAACTCGGGTTCAGCTTCTTGTTGCGGTTAGGGTTATGTTTAGGGTTGTTAGGAAAGAGTGAAGACGCAGAGTCCTGTTGAGTGTGGGGTTGCGTAAAGGCTCCCCCAGGGAGTTCAGGTGTACCCCAAGGCTTCCGCTGAGAGCACTTTTTGATGGCAGAAAGTGGCACCGTACGTGTTTTTTCGGGTCTAACTCGGGTTCAGCTTCTTGTTCCGGTTAGGGTTATGTTTAGGCTTGTTAGGAAAGAGTGAAGACGCAGAGTCCTGTTGAGTGTGGGGTTGCGTAAAGGCTCCCCCAGGGAGTTCAGGTGTACCCAAAGGCTTCCGCTGAGAGCACTTTTTGATGGCAGAAAGTGGCACCGTACGTGTTTTTTCGGGTCTAACTCGGGTTCAGCTTCTTGTTGCGGTTAGGGTTATGTTTAGGGTTGTTAGGAAAGAGTGAAGACGCAGAGTCCTGTTGAGTGTGGGGTTGCGTAAAGGCTCCCCCAGGGAGTTCAGGTGTACCCAAAGGCTTCCGCTGAGAGCACTTTTTGATGGCAGAAAGTGGCACCGTACGTGTTTTTTCGGGTCTAACTCGGGTTCAGCTTCTTGTTGCGGTTAGGGTTATGTTTAGGGTTGTTAGGAAAGAGTGAAGACGCAGAGTCCTGTTGAGTGTGGGGTTGCGTAAAGGCTCCCCCAGGGAGTTCAGGTGTACCCAAAGGCTTCCGCTGAGAGCACTTTTTGATGGCAGAAAGTGGCACCGTACGTGTTTTTTCGGGTCTAACTCGGGTTCAGCTTCTTGTTGCGGTTAGGGTTATGTTTAGGGTTGTTAGGAAAGAGTGAAGACGCAGAGTCCTGTTGAGTGTGGGGTTGCGTAAAGGCTCCCCCAGGGAGTTCAGGTGTACCCAAAGGCTTCCGCTGAGAGCACTTTTGGATGGCAGAAAGTGGCACCGTACGTCTTTTTTCGGGTCTAACTCGGGTTCAGCTTCTTGTTGCGGTTAGGGTTATGTTTAGGGTTGTTAGGAAAGAGTGAAGACGCAGAGTCCTGTTGAGTGTGGGGTTGCGTAAAGGCTCCCCCAGGGAGTTCAGGTGTACCCAAAGGCTTCCGCTGAGAGCACTTTTTGATGGCAGAAAGTGGCACCGTACGTGTTTTTTCGGGTCTAACTCGGGTTGAGCTTCTTTCTGCGGTTAGGGTTATGTTTAGGGTTGTTAGGAAAGAGTGAAGACGCAGAGTCCTGTTGAGTGTGGGGTTGCGTAAAGGCTCCCCCACGGAGTTCACGTGTACCCAAAGGCTTCCGCTGAGAGCACTTTTGGATGGCAGAAAGTGGCACCGTACGTGTTTTTTCGGGTCTAACTCGGGTTCAGCTTCTTGTTGCGGTTAGGGTTATGTTTAGGGTTGTTAGGAAAGAGTGAAGACGCAGAGTCCTGTTGAGTGTGGGGTTGCGTAAAGGCTCCCCCAGGGAGTTCAGGTGTACCCAAAGGCTTCCGCTGAGAGCACTTTTGGATGGCAGAAAGTGGCACCGTACGTGTTTTTTCGGGTCTAACTCGGGTTCAGCTTCTTGTTCCGGTTAGGCTTATGTTTAGGGTTGTTAGGAAAGAGTGAAGACGCAGAGTCCTGTTGAGTGTGGGGTTGCGTAAAGGCTCCCCCAGGGAGTTCAGGTGTACCCAAAGGCTTCCGCTGAGAGCACTTTTTGATGGCAGAAAGTGGCACCGTACGTGTTTTTTCGGGTCTAACTCGGGTTCAGCTTCTTGTTGCGGTTAGGGTTATGTTTAGGGTTGTTAGGAAAGAGTGAAGACGCAGAGTCCTGTTGAGTGTGGGGTTGCATAAAGGCTCCCCCAGGGAGTTCAGGTGTACCCAAAGGCTTCCGCTGAGAGCACTTTTTGATGGCAGAAAGTGGCACCGTACGTGTTTTTTCGGGTCTAACTCGGGTTGAGCTTCTTGTTGCGGTTAGGCTTATGTTTAGGGTTGTTAGGAAAGAGTGAAGACGCAGAGTCCTGTTGAGTGTGGGGTTGCGTAAAGGCTCCCCCAGGGAGTTCAGGTGTACCCAAAGGCTTCCGCTGAGAGCACTTTTTGATTGCAGAAAGTGGCACCGTACGTGTTTTTTCGGGTCTAACTCGGGTTGAGCTTCTTGTTGCGGTTAGGGTTATGTTTAGGGTTGTTAGGAAAGAGTGAAGACGCAGAGTCCTGTTGAGTGTGGGGTTGCGTAAAGGCTCCCCCAGGGAGTTCAGGTGTACCCAAAGGCTTCCGCTGAGAGCACTTTTTGATGGCAGAAAGTGGCACCGTACGTGTTTTTTCGGGTCTAGCTCGGGTTCAGCTTCTTGTTGCGGTTAGGGTTATGTTTAGGGTTGTTAGGAAAGAGTGAAGACGCAGAGTCCTGTTGAGTGTGGGGTTGCGTAAAGGCTCCCCCAGGGAGTTCAGGTGTACCCAAAGGCTTCCGCTGAGAGCACTTTTGGATGGCAGAAAGTGGCACCGTACGTGTTTTTTCGGGTCTAACTCGGGTTCAGCTTCTTGTTGCGGTTAGGGTTATGTTTAGGGTTGCTAGGAAAGAGTGAAGACGCAGAGTCCTGTTGAGTGTGGGGTTGCGTAAAGGCTCCCCCAGGGAGTTCAGGTGTACCCAAAGGCTTCCGCTGAGAGCACTTTTTGATGGCAGAAAGTGGCACCGTACGTGTTTTTTCGGGTCTAACTCGGGTTCAGCTTCTTGTTGCGGTTAGGGTTATGTTTAGGGTTGTTAGGAAAGAGTGAAGACGCAGAGTCCTGTTGAGTGTGGGGTTGCGTAAAGGCTCCCCCAGGGAGTTCAGGTGTACCCAAAGGCTTCCGCTGAGAGCACTTTTGGATGGCAGAAAGTGGCACCGTACGTGTTTTTTCGGGTCTAACTCGGGTTCAGCTTCTTGTTGCGGTTAGGGTTATGTTTAGGGTTGTTAGGAAAGAGTGAAGACGCAGAGTCCTGTTGAGTGTGGGGTTGCGTAAAGGCTCCCCCAGGGAGTTCAGGTGTACCCAAAGGCTTCCGCTGAGAGCACTTTTTGATGGCAGAAAGTGGCACCGTACGTGTTTTTTCGGGTCTAACTCGGGTTCAGCTTCTTGTTGCGGTTAGGGTTATGTTTAGGGTTGTTAGGAAAGAGTGAAGACGCAGAGTCCTGTTGAGTGTGGGGTTGCGTAAAGGCTCCCCCAGGGAGTTCAGGTGTACCCAAAGGCTTCCGCTGAGAGCACTTTTTGATGGCAGAAAGTGGCACCGTACGTGTTTTTTCGGGTCTAACTCGGGTTCAGCTTCTTGTTGCGGTTAGGGTTATGTTTAGGGTTGTTAGGAAAGAGTGAAGACGCAGAGTCCTGTTGAGTGTGGGGTTGCGTAAAGGCTCCCCCAGGGAGTTCAGGTGTACCCAAAGGCTTCCGCTGAGAGCACTTTTTGATGGCAGAAAGTGGCACCGTACGTGTTTTTTCGGGTCTAACTCGGGTTCAGCTTCTTGTTGCGGTTAGGGTTATGTTTAGGGTTGTTAGGAAAGAGTGAAGACGCAGAGTCCTGTTGAGTGTGGGGTTGCGTAAAGGCTCCCCCAGGGAGTTCAGGTGTACCCAAAGGCTTCCGCTGAGAGCACTTTTTGATGGCAGAAAGTGGCACCGTACGTGTTTTTTCGGGTCTAACTCGGGTTCAGCTTCTTGTTGCGGTTAGGGTTATGTTTAGGGTTGTTAGGAAAGAGTGAAGACGCAGAGTCCTGTTGAGTGTGGGGTTGCGTAAAGGCTCCCCCAGGGAGTTCAGGTGTACCCAAAGGCTTCCGCTGAGAGCACTTTTTGATGGCAGAAAGTGGCACCGTACGTGTTTTTTCGGGTCTAACTCGGGTTCAGCTTCTTGTTGCGGTTAGGGTTATGTTTAGGGTTGTTAGGAAAGAGTGAAGACGCAGAGTCCTGTTGAGTGTGGGGTTGCGTAAAGGCTCCCCCAGGGAGTTCAGGTGTACCCAAAGGCTTCCGCTGAGAGCACTTTTTGATGGCAGAAAGTGGCACCGTACGTGTTTTTTCGGGTCTAACTCGGGTTCAGCTTCTTGTTGCGGTTAGGGTTATGTTTAGGGTTGTTAGGAAAGAGTGAAGACGCAGAGTCCTGTTGAGTGTGGGGTTGCGTAAAGGCTCCCCCAGGGAGTTCAGGTGTACCCAAAGGCTTCCGCTGAGAGCACTTTTTGATGGCAGAAAGTGGCACCGTACGTGTTTTTTCGGGTCTAACTCGGGTTGAGCTTCTTGTTGCGGTTAGGGTTATGTTTAGGGTTGTTAGGAAAGAGTGAAGACGCAGAGTCCTGTTGAGTGTGGGGTTGCGTAAAGGCTCCCCCAGGGAGTTCAGGTGTACCCAAAGGCTTCCGCTGAGAGCACTTTTTGATGGCAGAAAGTGGCACCGTACGTGTTTTTTCGGGTCTAACTCGGGTTCAGCTTCTTGTTGCGGTTAGGGTTATGTTTAGGGTTGTTAGGAAAGAGTGAAGACGCAGAGTCCTGTTGAGTGTGGGGTTGCGTAAAGGCTCCCCCAGGGAGTTCAGGTGTACCCAAAGGCTTCCGCTGAGAGCACTTTTTGGATGGCAGAAAGTGGCACCGTACGTGTTTTTTCGGGTCTAACTCGGGTTGAGCTTCTTGTTGCGGTTAGGGTTATGTTTAGGGTTGTTAGGAAAGAGTGAAGACGCAGAGTCCTGTTGAGTGTGGGGTTGCGTAAAGGCTCCCCCAGGGAGTTCAGGTGTACCCAAAGGCTTCCGCTGAGAGCACTTTTTGATGGCAGAAAGTGGCACCGTACGTGTTTTTTCGGGTCTAACTCGGGTTCAGCTTCTTGTTGCGGTTAGGGTTATGTTTAGGGTTGTTAGGAAAGAGTGAAGACGCAGAGTCCTGTTGAGTGTGGGGTTGCGTAAAGGCTCCCCCAGGGAGTTCAGGTGTACCCAAAGGCTTCCGCTGAGAGCACTTTTTGATGGCAGAAAGTGGCACCGTACGTGTTTTTTCGGGTCTAACTCGGGTTGAGCTTCTTGTTGCGGTTAGGGTTATGTTTAGGGTTGTTAGGAAAGAGTGAAGACGCAGAGTCCTGTTGAGTGTGGGGTTGCGTAAAGGCTCCCCCAGGGAGTTCAGGTGTACCCAAAGGCTTCCGCTGAGAGCACTTTTTGATGGCAGAAAGTGGCACCGTACGTGTTTTTTTCGGGTCTAACTCGGGTTCAGCTTCTTGTTGCGGTTAGGGTTATGTTTAGGGTTGTTAGGAAAGAGTGAAGACGCAGAGTCCTGTTGAGTGTGGGGTTGCGTAAAGGCTCCCCCAGGGAGTTCAGGTGTACCCAAAGGCTTCCGCTGAGAGCACTTTTGGATGGCAGAAAGTGGCACCGTACGTGTTTTTTCGGGTCTAACTCGGGTTGAGCTTCTTGTTGCGGTTAGGGTTATGTTTAGGGTTGTTAGGAAAGAGTGAAGACGCAGAGTCCTGTTGAGTGTGGGGTTGCGTAAAGGCTCCCCCAGGGAGTTCAGGTGTACCCAAAGGCTTCCGCTGAGAGCACTTTTTGATGGCAGAAAGTGGCACCGTACGTGTTTTTTCGGGTCTAACTCGGGTTCAGCTTCTTGTTGCGGTTAGGGTTATGTTTAGGGTTGTTAGGAAAGAGTGAAGACGCAGAGTCCTGTTGAGTGTGGGGTTGCGTAAAGGCTCCCCCAGGGAGTTCAGGTGTACCCAAAGGCTTCCGCTGAGAGCACTTTTTGATGGCAGAAAGTGGCACCGTACGTGTTTTTTCGGGTCTAACTCGGGTTCAGCTTCTTGTTGCGGTTAGGGTTATGTTTAGGGTTGTTAGGAAAGAGTGAAGACGCAGAGTCCTGTTGAGTGTGGGGTTGCGTAAAGGCTCCCCCAGGGAGTTCAGGTGTACCCAAAGGCTTCCGCTGAGAGCACTTTTTGATGGCAGAAAGTGGCACCGTACGTGTTTTTTCGGGTCTAACTCGGGTTCAGCTTCTTGTTGCGGTTAGGGTTATGTTTAGGGTTGTTAGGAAAGAGTGAAGACGCAGAGTCCTGTTGAGTGTGGGGTTGCGTAAAGGCTCCCCCAGGGAGTTCAGGTGTACCCAAAGGCTTCCGCTGAGAGCACTTTTTGATGGCAGAAAGTGGCACCGTACGTGTTTTTTCGGGTCTAACTCGGGTTCAGCTTCTTGTTGCGGTTAGGGTTATGTTTAGGGTTGTTAGGAAAGAGTGAAGACGCAGAGTCCTGTTGAGTGTGGGGTTGCGTAAAGGCTCCCCCAGGGAGTTCAGGTGTACCCAAAGGCTTCCGCTGAGAGCACTTTTTGATGGCAGAAAGTGGCACCGTACGTGTTTTTTCGGGTCTAACTCGGGTTCAGCTTCTTGTTGCGGTTAGGGTTATGTTTAGGGTTGTTAGGAAAGAGTGAAGACGCAGAGTCCTGTTGAGTGTGGGGTTGCGTAAAGGCTCCCCCAGGGAGTTCAGGTGTACCCAAAGGCTTCCGCTGAGAGCACTTTTTGATGGCAGAAAGTGGCACCGTACGTGTTTTTTCGGGTCTAACTCGGGTTCAGCTTCTTGTTGCGGTTAGGGTTATGTTTAGGGTTGTTAGGAAAGAGTGAAGACGCAGAGTCCTGTTGAGTGTGGGGTTGCGTAAAGGCTCCCCCAGGGAGTTCAGGTGTACCCAAAGGCTTCCGCTGAGAGCACTTTTTGATGGCAGAAAGTGGCACCGTACGTGTTTTTTCGGGTCTAACTCGGGTTCAGCTTCTTGTTGCGGTTAGGGTTATGTTTAGGGTTGTTAGGAAAGAGTGAAGACGCAGAGTCCTGTTGAGTGTGGGGTTGCGTAAAGGCTCCCCCAGGGAGTTCAGGTGTACCCAAAGGCTTCCGCTGAGAGCACTTTTTGATGGCAGAAAGTGGCACCGTACGTGTTTTTTCGGGTCTAACTCGGGTTCAGCTTCTTGTTGCGGTTAGGGTTATGTTTAGGGTTGTTAGGAAAGAGTGAAGACGCAGAGTCCTGTTGAGTGTGGGGTTGCGTAAAGGCTCCCCCAGGGAGTTCAGGTGTACCCAAAGGCTTCCGCTGAGAGCACTTTTTGATGGCAGAAAGTGGCACCGTACGTGTTTTTTCGGGTCTAACTCGGGTTCAGCTTCTTGTTGCGGTTAGGGTTATGTTTAGGGTTGTTAGGAAAGAGTGAAGACGCAGAGTCCTGTTGAGTGTGGGGTTGCGTAAAGGCTCCCCCAGGGAGTTCAGGTGTACCCAAAGGCTTCCGCTGAGAGCACTTTTGATGGCAGAAAGTGGCACCGTACGTGTTTTTTCGGGTCTAACTCGGGTTCAGCTTCTTGTTGCGGTTAGGGTTATGTTTAGGGTTGTTAGGAAAGAGTGAAGACGCAGAGTCCTGTTGAGTGTGGGGTTGCGTAAAGGCTCCCCCAGGGAGTTCAGGTGTACCCAAAGGCTTCCGCTGAGAGCACTTTTTGATGGCAGAAAGTGGCACCGTACGTGTTTTTTCGGGTCTAACTCGGGTTCAGCTTCTTGTTGCGGTTAGGGTTATGTTTAGGGTTGTTAGGAAAGAGTGAAGACGCAGAGTCCTGTTGAGTGTGGGGTTGCGTAAAGGCTCCCCCAGGGAGTTCAGGTGTACCCAAAGGCTTCCGCTGAGAGCACTTTTTGATGGCAGAAAGTGGCACCGTACGTGTTTTTTCGGGTCTAACTCGGGTTCAGCTTCTTGTTGCGGTTAGGGTTATGTTTAGGGTTGTTAGGAAAGAGTGAAGACGCAGAGTCCTGTTGAGTGTGGGGTTGCGTAAAGGCTCCCCCAGGGAGTTCAGGTGTACCCAAAGGCTTCCGCTGAGAGCACTTTTTGATGGCAGAAAGTGGCACCGTACGTGTTTTTTCGGGTCTAACTCGGGTTCAGCTTCTTGTTGCGGTTAGGGTTATGTTTAGGGTTGTTAGGAAAGAGTGAAGACGCAGAGTCCTGTTGAGTGTGGGGTTGCGTAAAGGCTCCCCCAGGGAGTTCAGGTGTACCCAAAGGCTTCCGCTGAGAGCACTTTTTGATGGCAGAAAGTGGCACCGTACGTGTTTTTTCGGGTCTAACTCGGGTTCAGCTTCTTGTTGCGGTTAGGGTTATGTTTAGGGTTGTTAGGAAAGAGTGAAGACGCAGAGTCCTGTTGAGTGTGGGGTTGCGTAAAGGCTCCCCCAGGGAGTTCAGGTGTACCCAAAGGCTTCCGCTGAGAGCACTTTTTGATGGCAGAAAGTGGCACCGTACGTGTTTTTTCGGGTCTAACTCGGGTTCAGCTTCTTGTTGCGGTTAGGGTTATGTTTAGGGTTGTTAGGAAAGAGTGAAGACGCAGAGTCCTGTTGAGTGTGGGGTTGCGTAAAGGCTCCCCCAGGGAGTTCAGGTGTACCCAAAGGCTTCCGCTGAGAGCACTTTTTGATGGCAGAAAGTGGCACCGTACGTGTTTTTTCGGGTCTAACTCGGGTTCAGCTTCTTGTTGCGGTTAGGGTTATGTTTAGGGTTGTTAGGAAAGAGTGAAGACGCAGAGTCCTGTTGAGTGTGGGGTTGCGTAAAGGCTCCCCCAGGGAGTTCAGGTGTACCCAAAGGCTTCCGCTGAGAGCACTTTTTGATGGCAGAAAGTGGCACCGTACGTGTTTTTTCGGGTCTAACTCGGGTTCAGCTTCTTGTTGCGGTTAGGGTTATGTTTAGGGTTGTTAGGAAAGAGTGAAGACGCAGAGTCCTGTTGAGTGTGGGGTTGCGTAAAGGCTCCCCCAGGGAGTTCAGGTGTACCCAAAGGCTTCCGCTGAGAGCACTTTTTGATGGCAGAAAGTGGCACCGTACGTGTTTTTTCGGGTCTAACTCGGGTTCAGCTTCTTGTTGCGGTTAGGGTTATGTTTAGGGTTGTTAGGAAAGAGTGAAGACGCAGAGTCCTGTTGAGTGTGGGGTTGCGTAAAGGCTCCCCCAGGGAGTTCAGGTGTACCCAAAGGCTTCCGCTGAGAGCACTTTTTGATGGCAGAAAGTGGCACCGTACGTGTTTTTTCGGGTCTAACTCGGGTTCAGCTTCTTGTTGCGGTTAGGGTTATGTTTAGGGTTGTTAGGAAAGAGTGAAGACGCAGAGTCCTGTTGAGTGTGGGGTTGCGTAAAGGCTCCCCCAGGGAGTTCAGGTGTACCCAAAGGCTTCCGCTGAGAGCACTTTTTGATGGCAGAAAGTGGCACCGTACGTGTTTTTTCGGGTCTAACTCGGGTTCAGCTTCTTGTTGCGGTTAGGGTTATGTTTAGGGTTGTTAGGAAAGAGTGAAGACGCAGAGTCCTGTTGAGTGTGGGGTTGCGTAAAGGCTCCCCCAGGGAGTTCAGGTGTACCCAAAGGCTTCCGCTGAGAGCACTTTTTGATGGCAGAAAGTGGCACCGTACGTGTTTTTTCGGGTCTAACTCGGGTTCAGCTTCTTGTTGCGGTTAGGGTTATGTTTAGGGTTGTTAGGAAAGAGTGAAGACGCAGAGTCCTGTTGAGTGTGGGGTTGCGTAAAGGCTCCCCCAGGGAGTTCAGGTGTACCCAAAGGCTTCCGCTGAGAGCACTTTTTGATGGCAGAAAGTGGCACCGTACGTGTTTTTTCGGGTCTAACTCGGGTTCAGCTTCTTGTTGCGGTTAGGGTTATGTTTAGGGTTGTTAGGAAAGAGTGAAGACGCAGAGTCCTGTTGAGTGTGGGGTTGCGTAAAGGCTCCCCCAGGGAGTTCAGGTGTACCCAAAGGCTTCCGCTGAGAGCACTTTTTGATGGCAGAAAGTGGCACCGTACGTGTTTTTTCGGGTCTAACTCGGGTTCAGCTTCTTGTTGCGGTTAGGGTTATGTTTAGGGTTGTTAGGAAAGAGTGAAGACGCAGAGTCCTGTTGAGTGTGGGGTTGCGTAAAGGCTCCCCCAGGGAGTTCAGGTGTACCCAAAGGCTTCCGCTGAGAGCACTTTTTGATGGCAGAAAGTGGCACCGTACGTGTTTTTTCGGGTCTAACTCGGGTTCAGCTTCTTGTTGCGGTTAGGGTTATGTTTAGGGTTGTTAGGAAAGAGTGAAGACGCAGAGTCCTGTTGAGTGTGGGGTTGCGTAAAGGCTCCCCCAGGGAGTTCAGGTGTACCCAAAGGCTTCCGCTGAGAGCACTTTTTGATGGCAGAAAGTGGCACCGTACGTGTTTTTTCGGGTCTAACTCGGGTTCAGCTTCTTGTTGCGGTTAGGGTTATGTTTAGGGTTGCTAGGAAAGAGTGAAGACGCAGAGTCCTGTTGAGTGTGGGGTTGCGTAAAGGCTCCCCCAGGGAGTTCAGGTGTACCCAAAGGCTTCCGCTGAGAGCACTTTTTGATGGCAGAAAGTGGCACCGTACGTGTTTTTTCGGGTCTAACTCGGGTTCAGCTTCTTGTTGCGGTTAGGGTTATGTTTAGGGTTGTTAGGAAAGAGTGAAGACGCAGAGTCCTGTTGAGTGTGGGGTTGCGTAAAGGCTCCCCCAGGGAGTTCAGGTGTACCCAAAGGCTTCCGCTGAGAGCACTTTTTGATGGCAGAAAGTGGCACCGTACGTGTTTTTTCGGGTCTAACTCGGGTTCAGCTTCTTGTTGCGGTTAGGGTTATGTTTAGGGTTGTTAGGAAAGAGTGAAGACGCAGAGTCCTGTTGAGTGTGGGGTTGCGTAAAGGCTCCCCCAGGGAGTTCAGGTGTACCCAAAGGCTTCCGCTGAGAGCACTTTTTGATGGCAGAAAGTGGCACCGTACGTGTTTTTTCGGGTCTAACTCGGGTTCAGCTTCTTGTTGCGGTTAGGGTTATGTTTAGGGTTGTTAGGAAAGAGTGAAGACGCAGAGTCCTGTTGAGTGTGGGGTTGCGTAAAGGCTCCCCCAGGGAGTTCAGGTGTACCCAAAGGCTTCCGCTGAGAGCACTTTTTGATGGCAGAAAGTGGCACCGTACGTGTTTTTTCGGGTCTAACTCGGGTTCAGCTTCTTGTTGCGGTTAGGGTTATGTTTAGGGTTGTTAGGAAAGAGTGAAGACGCAGAGTCCTGTTGAGTGTGGGGTTGCGTAAAGGCTCCCCCAGGGAGTTCAGGTGTACCCAAAGGCTTCCGCTGAGAGCACTTTTTGATGGCAGAAAGTGGCACCGTACGTGTTTTTTCGGGTCTAACTCGGGTTCAGCTTCTTGTTGCGGTTAGGGTTATGTTTAGGGTTGTTAGGAAAGAGTGAAGACGCAGAGTCCTGTTGAGTGTGGGGTTGCGTAAAGGCTCCCCCAGGGAGTTCAGGTGTACCCAAAGGCTTCCGCTGAGAGCACTTTTTGATGGCAGAAAGTGGCACCGTACGTGTTTTTTCGGGTCTAACTCGGGTTCAGCTTCTTGTTGCGGTTAGGGTTATGTTTAGGGTTGTTAGGAAAGAGTGAAGACGCAGAGTCCTGTTGAGTGTGGGGTTGCGTAAAGGCTCCCCCAGGGAGTTCAGGTGTACCCAAAGGCTTCCGCTGAGAGCACTTTTTGATGGCAGAAAGTGGCACCGTACGTGTTTTTTCGGGTCTAACTCGGGTTGAGCTTCTTGTTGCGGTTAGGGTTATGTTTAGGGTTGTTAGGAAAGAGTGAAGACGCAGAGTCCTGTTGAGTGTGGGGTTGCGTAAAGGCTCCCCCAGGGAGTTCAGGTGTACCCAAAGGCTTCCGCTGAGAGCACTTTTTGATGGCAGAAAGTGGCACCGTACGTGTTTTTTCGGGTCTAACTCGGGTTCAGCTTCTTGTTGCGGTTAGGGTTATGTTTAGGGTTGTTAGGAAAGAGTGAAGACGCAGAGTCCTGTTGAGTGTGGGGTTGCGTAAAGGCTCCCCCAGGGAGTTCAGGTGTACCCAAAGGCTTCCGCTGAGAGCACTTTTGGATGGCAGAAAGTGGCACCGTACGTGTTTTTTCGGGTCTAACTCGGGTTCAGCTTCTTGTTGCGGTTAGGGTTATGTTTAGGGTTGTTAGGAAAGAGTGAAGACGCAGAGTCCTGTTGAGTGTGGGGTTGCGTAAAGGCTCCCCCAGGGAGTTCAGGTGTACCCAAAGGCTTCCGCTGAGAGCACTTTTGGATGGCAGAAAGTGGCACCGTACGTGTTTTTTCGGGTCTAACTCGGGTTCAGCTTCTTGTTGCGGTTAGGGTTATGTTTAGGGTTGTTAGGAAAGAGTGAAGACGCAGAGTCCTGTTGAGTGTGGGGTTGCGTAAAGGCTCCCCCAGGGAGTTCAGGTGTACCCAAAGGCTTCCGCTGAGAGCACTTTTTGATGGCAGAAAGTGGCACCGTACGTGTTTTTTCGGGTCTAACTCGGGTTCAGCTTCTTGTTGCGGTTAGGGTTATGTTTAGGGTTGTTAGGAAAGAGTGAAGACGCAGAGTCCTGTTGAGTGTGGGGTTGCGTAAAGGCTCCCCCAGGGAGTTCAGGTGTACCCAAAGGCTTCCGCTGAGAGCACTTTTTGATGGCAGAAAGTGGCACCGTACGTGTTTTTTCGGGTCTAACTCGGGTTCAGCTTCTTGTTGCGGTTAGGGTTATGTTTAGGGTTGTTAGGAAAGAGTGAAGACGCAGAGTCCTGTTGAGTGTGGGGTTGCGTAAAGGCTCCCCCAGGGAGTTCAGGTGTACCCAAAGGCTTCTGCTGAGAGCACTTTTTGATGGCAGAAAGTGGCACCGTACGTGTTTTTTCGGGTCTAACTCGGGTTCAGCTTCTTGTTGCGGTTAGGGTTATGTTTAGGGCTTGTTAGGAAAGAGTGAAGACGCAGAGTCCTGTTGAGTGTGGGGTTGCGTAAAGGCTCCCCCAGGGAGTTCAGGTGTACCCAAAGGCTTCCGCTGAGAGCACTTTTGGATGGCAGAAAGTGGCACCGTACGTGTTTTTTCGGGTCTAACTCGGGTTCAGCTTCTTGTTGCGGTTAGGGTTATGTTTAGGGTTGTTAGGAAAGAGTGAAGACGCAGAGTCCTGTTGAGTGTGGGGTTGCGTAAAGGCTCCCCCAGGGAGTTCAGGTGTACCCAAAGGCTTCCGCTGAGAGCACTTTTTGATGGCAGAAAGTGGCACCGTACGTGTTTTTTCGGGTCTAACTCGGGTTCAGCTTCTTGTTGCGGTTAGGGTTATGTTTAGGGTTGTTAGGAAAGAGTGAAGACGCAGAGTCCTGTTGAGTGTGGGGTTGCGTAAAGGCTCCCCCAGGGAGTTCAGGTGTACCCAAAGGCTTCCGCTGAGAGCACTTTTTGATGGCAGAAAGTGGCACCGTACGTGTTTTTTCGGGTCTAACTCGGGTTCAGCTTCTTGTTGCGGTTCGGGTTATGCTTAGGGTTGTTAGGAAAGAGTGAAGACGCAGAGTCCTGTTGAGTGTGGGGTTGCGTAAAGGCTCCCCCAGGGAGTTCAGGTGTACCCAAAGGCTTCCGCTGAGAGCACTTTTGGATGGCAGAAAGTGGCACCGTACGTGTTTTTTCGGGTCTAACTCGGGTTCAGCTTCTTGTTGCGGTTAGGGTTATGTTTAGGGTTGTTAGGAAAGAGTGAAGACGCAGAGTCCTGTTGAGTGTGGGGTTGCGTAAAGGCTCCCCCAGGGAGTTCAGGTGTACCCAAAGGCTTCCGCTGAGAGCACTTTTTGATGGCAGAAAGTGGCACCGTACGTGTTTTTTCGGGTCTAACTCGGGTTCAGCTTCTTGTTGCGGTTAGGGTTATGTTTAGGGTTGTTAGGAAAGAGTGAAGACGCAGAGTCCTGTTGAGTGTGGGGTTGCGTAAAGGCTCCCCCAGGGAGTTCAGGTGTACCCAAAGGCTTCCGCTGAGAGCACTTTTTGATGGCAGAAAGTGGCACCGTACGTGTTTTTTCGGGTCTAACTCGGGTTCAGCTTCTTGTTGCGGTTAGGGTTATGTTTAGGGTTGTTAGGAAAGAGTGAAGACGCAGAGTCCTGTTGAGTGTGGGGTTGCGTAAAGGCTCCCCCAGGGAGTTCAGGTGTACCCAAAGGCTTCCGCTGAGAGCACTTTTTGATGGCAGAAAGTGGCACCGTACGTGTTTTTTCGGGTCTAACTCGGGTTCAGCTTCTTGTTGCGGTTAGGGTTATGTTTAGGGTTGTTAGGAAAGAGTGAAGACGCAGAGTCCTGTTGAGTGTGGGGTTGCGTAAAGGCTCCCCCAGGGAGTTCAGGTGTACCCAAAGGCTTCCGCTGAGAGCACTTTTTGATGGCAGAAAGTGGCACCGTACGTGTTTTTTCGGGTCTAACTCGGGTTCAGCTTCTTGTTGCGGTTAGGGTTATGTTTAGGGTTGTTAGGAAAGAGTGAAGACGCAGAGTCCTGTTGAGTGTGGGGTTGCGTAAAGGCTCCCCCAGGGAGTTCAGGTGTACCCAAAGGCTTCCGCTGAGAGCACTTTTTGATGGCAGAAAGTGGCACCGTACGTGTTTTTTCGGGTCTAACTCGGGTTCAGCTTCTTGTTGCGGTTAGGGTTATGTTTAGGGTTGTTAGGAAAGAGTGAAGACGCAGAGTCCTGTTGAGTGTGGGGTTGCGTAAAGGCTCCCCCAGGGAGTTCAGGTGTACCCAAAGGCTTCCGCTGAGAGCACTTTTTGATGGCAGAAAGTGGCACCGTACGTGTTTTTTCGGGTCTAACTCGGGTTCAGCTTCTTGTTGCGGTTAGGGTTATGTTTAGGGTTGTTAGGAAAGAGTGAAGACGCAGAGTCCTGTTGAGTGTGGGGTTGCGTAAAGGCTCCCCCAGGGAGTTCAGGTGTACCCAAAGGCTTCCGCTGAGAGCACTTTTTGATGGCAGAAAGTGGCACCGTACGTGTTTTTTCGGGTCTAACTCGGGTTCAGCTTCTTGTTCCGGTTAGGGTTATGTTTAGGGTTGTTAGGAAAGAGTGAAGACGCAGAGTCCTGTTGAGTGTGGGGTTGCGTAAAGGCTCCCCCAGGGAGTTCAGGTGTACCCAAAGGCTTCCGCTGAGAGCACTTTTTGATGGCAGAAAGTGGCACCGTACGTGTTTTTTTCGGGTCTAACTCGGGTTCAGCTTCTTGTTGCGGTTAGGGTTATGTTTAGGGTTGTTAGGAAAGAGTGAAGACGCAGAGTCCTGTTGAGTGTGGGGTTGCGTAAAGGCTCCCCCAGGGAATTCAGGTGTACCTAAAGGCTTCCGCTGAGAGCACTTTTTGATGGCAGAAAGTGGCACCGTACGTCTTTTTTCGGGTCTAACTCGGGTTCAGCTTCTTGTTGCGGTTAGGGTTATGTTTAGGGTTGTTAGGAAAGAGTGAAGACGCAGAGTCCTGTTGAGTGTGGGGTTGCGTAAAGGCTCCCCAGGGAGTTCAGGTGTACCCAAAGGCTTCCGCTGAGAGCACTTTTTGATGGCAGAAAGTGGCACCGTCGTGTTTTTTCGGGCGAGAGACGCAGAGTCCTGTTGAGTGTGGGGTTGCGTAAAGGCTCCCCCAGGGAGTTCAGGTGTACCCAAAGGCTTCCGCTGAGAGCACTTTTTGATGGCAGAAAGTGGCACCGTACGTGTTTTTTCGGGTCTAACTCGGGTTCAGCTTCTTGTTCCGGTTAGGCTTATGTTAGGGTTGTTAGGAAAGAGTGAAGACGCAGAGTCCTGTTGAGTGTGGGGTTGCGTAAAGGCTCCCCCAGGGAGTCAGGTGTACCCAAAGGCTTCCGCTGAGAGCACTTTTTGATGGCAGAAAGTGGCACCGTACGTGTTTTTTCGGGTCTAACTCGGGTTCAGCTTCTTGTTGCGGTTAGGGTTATGTTTAGGGTTGTTAGGAAAGAGTGAAGACGCAGAGTCCTGTTGAGTGTGGGGTTGCGTAAAGGCTCCCCCAGGGAGT
>NW_028153567.1:140000-147500 GCF_964211835.1 Anser anser | reverse complement strand
TTTCTTCTTCTTCTTTCCTTCTTCTTCTTCTTCTTCTTTTCTTCTCTGGAGTCACTGCACTGCATCCCCAGTGGTGCCACTGCACTCTCTGGACTCACTGCAGTGCATCCCCAGTGGTGCCAGTGCACTCTCTGGAGTCACTGCACTGCATCCCCAGTGGTGCCAGTGCAGTCTCTGGAGTCACTGCAGTGCATCCCCAGTGGTGCCAGTGCAATCTCTGGACTCACCGGGGTACATCCCCAGTGGTGCCAGTGCACTCTATGGACTCACTGCACTGCATCCCCAGTGGTGCCAGTGTACTCTCTGGACTCACTGCACTGCATCCCCAGTGGTGCCAGTGCTCTCTCTGGACTCACTGCACTGCATCACCAGTGATGCCAGTGCACTCTCTGGACTCACTGCAGTGCATCCCCAGTGGTGCCAGTGCACTCTCTGGACTCACTGCAGTGCATCCGCAGTGGTGCCAGTGCACTCTCTGGATTCACTGCACTGCATCCACAGTGGTGCCAGTGCACTCTCTGGAGTCACTGCAGTGCATCCCCAGTGGTGCCAGTGCACTCTCTGGACTCACTGCAGTGCATCCCCAGTGGTGCCAGTGCACTCTCTGGACTCACTGCACTGCATCCTCAGTGGTGCCAGTGCACTCTCTGGATTCACTGCACTGCATCCCCACTGGTGCCAGTGCACTCTCTGGAGTCACTGCAGTGCATCCCCAGTGGTGCCAGTGCACTCTCTGGACTCACTGCACTGCATCCCCATTGGTGCCAGTGCACTCTCTGGACTCACTGCAGTGCATCCCCAGTGGTGCCAGTGCAATCTCTGGACTCACTGCAGTGCATCCCCAGTGGTGCCAGTGCCCTCTCTGGATTCACTGCACTGCATCCTCAGTGGTGCAAGTGCAATCTCTGTACTCACTGCACTACATCCCCAGTGGTGCCAGTGCACTCTCCGGATTCATTGCACTGCATCCCCAGTGGTGCCAGTGCACTCTCTGGACTCACTGCAGTGCATCGCCAGTGGTGCCAGTGCACTCTCTGGACTCACTGCACTGCATCCCCAGTGGTGCCAGTGCACTCTCTGGATTCACTGCACTGCATCCCCACTGGTGCCAGTGCACTCTCTGGACTCACTGCAGTGCATCCCCAGTGGTGCCAGTGCACTCTCTGGACTCACTGCCCTGCATCCCCAGTTGTGCCAGTGCACTCTCTGGATTCACTGCACTGCATCCCCAGTGGTGCCAGTGCACTCTCTGGGCTCACTGCACTGCATGCCCAGTGGTGCCAGTGCACTCTCTGGATTCACTGCACTGCATCCCCAGTGGTGACAGAGCACTCACTGGACTCACTGCACTGCATCCCCAGTGGTGCCAGTGCACTCTCTGGATTCATTGCACTGCATCCCCAGTGGTGCCAGTGCACTCTCTGGACTCACTGCAGTACATCGCCAGTGGTGCCAGTGCACTCTCTGGACTCAATGCAATGCATCCCTAGTGTTGCCAGTGTACTGTCTGGACTCACTGCACTGCATCCCCAGTGGTGCCAGTGCACTCTCTGGATTCACTGCACTGCATCCCCAGTGGTGCCAGTGCATTCTCTGGACTAACTGCATTGAATCCCAAGTGGTGCCAGTGCACTCTCTGGACTCACTGCACTGCATCCCCAGTGGTGCCAGTGCACTCTCTGGATTCACTGCACTGCATCCCCACTGGTGCCAGTGCACTCTCTGGACTCACTGCACTGCATCCCCAGTGGTGCCAGTGCACTCTCTGGACTCACTGCACTGCATCCCCAATGGTGCCTGTGCACTCTATGGACTCAATGCAGTGCATTCCGAGGAGTGCAGTGAGTCCAGAGAGTGCACTGGCACCACAGGGGATGCACTGCAGTGAGTCCAGAGAGTGCACTGGCACCACTGGGGATGCACTGCAATGACTCCAGAGAGTGCACTGGCACCACTGGGGATGCAGTGCAGTGAGTCCAGAGAGTGCACTGGCACCACTGGGGATGCACTGCAGTGAGTCCAGAGAGTGCACTGGCACCTTGGGGATGCAGTGCAGTGACTCCAGAGAGTGCACTGGCACCACTGGGGATGCAGTGCAGTGAGTCCAGAGAGTGCACTGGCACCTTGGGAATGCAGTGCAGTGAGTCGAAAGAGTGCACTGGCAACACTAGGGATGCATTGCAGTGAGTCCAGAGAGTGCACTGGCACCACTGGGGATGCACTGCAGTGAGTCCAGAGAGTGCTCTGTCACCACTGGTGATGCAGCGCAGTGACTACAGAGAGTGCACTGGCACCACTGGGGATGCACTGCATTGAGTCCAGAGAGTGCACTGGCACCCCTGGGGATGCTGTGCAGTGAGTCCAGAGAGTGCACTGGCACCACTGGCGATGCACTGCAGTGAGTCCAGAGAGTGCACTGGCACCACTGGGGATGCAGTGCAGTGAGTCCAGAGAGTGCACTGGCACCACTGGGGATGCACTGCAGTGAGTCCAGAGAGTGCACTGGCACCTCTGGGGATGCACTGCAGTGAGTCCAGAGAGTGCACTGGCACCACTGGGGATGCAGTGCAGTGAGTCCAGAGAGTGCACTGGCACCACTGGGGATGCAGTGCAGTGAGTCCAGAGAGTGCACTGGCACCACTGGGGATGCAGTGCAGTGAGTCCAGAGAGTGCACTGGCACTCCTCGGAATGCACTGCATTGAGTCCATAGAGTGCACAGGCACCATTGGGGATGCAGTGCAGTGAGTCCAGAGAGTGCACTGGCACCACTGGGGATGCAGTGCAGTGAGTCCAGAGAGTGCACTGGCACCAGTGGGGATGCAGTGCAGTGAATCCAGAGAGTGCACTGGCACCACTGGGGATGCAGTGCAGTGAGTCCAGAGAGTGCACTGGCACCACTTGGGATTCAATGCAGTTAGTCCAGAGAATGCACTGGCACCACTGGGGATGCAGTGCAGTGAGTCCAGAGAGTGCACTTGCACCACAGGGGATGCAGTGCAGTGAATCCAGAGAGTGCACTGGCACCACTGGGGATGCAGTGCAGTGAGTCCAGAGAGTGCACTGGCAACACTAGGGATGCATTGCATTGAGTCCAGAGAGTGCACTGGCACCACTGGCGATGCACTGCAGTGAGTCCAGAGAGTGCACTGGCACCACTGGGGATGCAGTGCAATGAATCCAGAGAGTGCACTGGCACCACTGGGGATGCAGTGCAGTGAGTCCAGTGAGTGCTCTGTCACCACTGGGGATGCAGTGCAGTGAATCCAGAGAGTGCACTGGCACCACTGGGCATGCAGTGCAGTGAGCCCAGAGAGTGCACTGGCACCACTGGGGATGCAGTGCAGTGAATCCAGAGAGTGCACTGGCACCACTGGGGATGCAGGGCAGTGAGTCCAGAGAGTGCACTGGCACCACAGGTGATGCACTGCAGTGAGTCCAGAGAGTGTACTGGCACCACTGGGGATGCACTGCAGTGAGTCCAGAGAGTGCACTGGCACCTCTGGGGATGCACTGCAGTGAGTCCAGAGAGTGCACTGGCACCACTGGGGATGCAGTGCAGTGAGTCCAGAGAGTGCACTGGCACCACTGGGGATGCAGTGCAGTGAGTCCAGAGAGTGCACTGGCACCACTGGGGATGCAGTGCAGTGAGTCCAGAGAGTGCACTGGCACTCCTCGGAATGCACTGCATTGAGTCCATAGAGTGCACAGGCACCATTGGGGATGCAGTGCAGTGAGTCCAGAGAGTGCACTGGCACCACTGGGGATGCAGTGCAGTGAGTCCAGAGAGTGCACTGGCACCAGTGGGGATGCAGTGCAGTGAATCCAGAGAGTGCACTGGCACCACTGGGGATGCAGTGCAGTGAGTCCAGAGAGTGCACTGGCACCACTTGGGATTCAATGCAGTTAGTCCAGAGAATGCACTGGCACCACTGGGGATGCAGTGCAGTGAGTCCAGAGAGTGCACTTGCACCACAGGGGATGCAGTGCAGTGAATCCAGAGAGTGCACTGGCACCACTGGGGATGCAGTGCAGTGAGTCCAGAGAGTGCACTGGCAACACTAGGGATGCATTGCATTGAGTCCAGAGAGTGCACTGGCACCACTGGCGATGCACTGCAGTGAGTCCAGAGAGTGCACTGGCACCACTGGGGATGCAGTGCAATGAATCCAGAGAGTGCACTGGCACCACTGGGGATGCAGTGCAGTGAGTCCAGTGAGTGCTCTGTCACCACTGGGGATGCAGTGCAGTGAATCCAGAGAGTGCACTGGCACCACTGGGCATGCAGTGCAGTGAGCCCAGAGAGTGCACTGGCACCACTGGGGATGCAGTGCAGTGAATCCAGAGAGTGCACTGGCACCACTGGGGATGCAGGGCAGTGAGTCCAGAGAGTGCACTGGCACCACTGGGGATGCACTGCAGTGAGTCCAGAGAGTGTACTGGCACCACTGGGGATGCAGTGCATTGAGTCCAGAGAGTGCACTGGCACCACTGGGGATGCAGTGCAGTGAGTCCAGAGAGTGCACTGGCACCAGTGGGGATTCAAGGCAGTTAGTCCAGAGAATGCACTGGCAACACTGGGGATGCAGTACAGTGAGTCCAGAGAGTGCACTGGCACCACTGGGGATGCACTGCAGTGAGTCCAGAGAGTGCACTGGCACCAGTGGGGATTCAATGCAGTTAGTCCAGAGAATGCACTGGCACCACTGGCGATGCACTGCATTGAGTCCAGAGAGTGCACTGGCACCACTGGGGATGCAGTGCAGTGAGTCCAGAGAGTGCACTGGCACCAGTGGGGATGCAGTGCAGTGAATCCAGAGAGTGCACTGGCACCACTGGGAATGCAGTGCAGTGAGTCCAGAGAGTGCACAGGCACCACTGGGGATGCAGTGCAGTGAGTCCAGAGAGTGCACTGGCACCACTGGCGATGCACTGCAGTGAGTCCAGAGAGTGCACTGGCACCAATGGGGATGCATCGCAGTGACTCCAGAGAGTGCACTGGCACCACTGGGCATGCAGTGCAGTGAGTCCAGAGAGTGCACTGGAACCACTGGGGATGCAGTGCAGTGAGTCCAGAGAGTGCACTGGCAACACTGGGGATGCAGTGCAGTGAGTCCATAGAGTGCACTGGCACCACTGGGGATGCAGCGCAGTGACTCCAGAGAGTGCACTGGCACCACTTCGGATGCAGTGCAGTGAGTCCAGAGAGTGCACTGGCACCACTGGGGATGCACTGCACTGAGTCCAGAGAGTGCACTGGCACCACTGGGGATGCAGTGCAGTGAGTCCAGAGAGTGCACTGGCACCACAGGGAATGCAGTGCAGTGAGTCCAGAGAGTGCACTGGCACCACTGGGGATGCACTGCAGTGACTCCAGAGAGTGCACTGGCACCACTGGGGATGCTGTGCAGTGAGTCCAGAGAGTGCACTGGCACCACTGGCGATGCACTGCAGTGAGTCCAGAGAGTGCACTGGCATCACTGGGGATGCAGCGAAGTGACTCCAGAGAGTGCACTGGCACCACTGGGGATGCAGTGCAGTGAGTCCAGAGAGTGCACTGGAACCACTGGGGATGCAGTGCAGTGAGTCCAGAGAGTGCACTGGCAACACTGGGGATGCAGTGCAGTGAGTCCATAGAGTGCACTGGCACCACTGGGGATGCAGCGCAGTGACTCCAGAGAGTGCACTGGCACCACTTCGGATGCACTGCAGTGAATCCAGAGAGTGCACTGGCACCACTGGGGATGCAGTGCAGTGAGTCCAGAGAGTGCACTGGCACCACTGGGGATGCACTGCACTGAGTCCAGAGAGTGCACTGGCACCACTGGGGATGCAGTGCAGTGAGTCCAGAGAGTGCACTGGCACCACAGGGAATGCAGTGCAGTGAGTCCAGAGAGTGCACTGGCACCACTGGGGATGCACTGCAGTGACTCCAGAGAGTGCACTGGCACCACTGCGGATGCACTGCAGTGAGTCCAGAGAGTGCACTGGCACCACTGGGGATGCAGTGCAGTGAGTCCATAGAGTGCACTGGCACCTCTGGGGATGCACTGCAGTGAGTCCAGAGAGTGCACTGGCACCACTGGGGATGCAGTGCAGTGAGTCCACAGAGTGCACTGGCACCACAGGGGATGCACTGCATTGAGTCCATAGAGTGCACAGGCACCATTGGGGATGCAGTGCAGTGAGTCCAGAGAGTGCACTGGCACCACTGGGGATGCACTGCAGTGAGTCCAGAGAGTGCACTGGCACCAGTGGGGATGCAGTGCAGTGAATCCAGAGAGTGCACTGGCACCACTGGGGATGCAGTGCAGTGAGTCCAGAGAGTGCACTGGCACCACTTGGGATTCAATGCAGTTAGTCCAGAGAATGCACTGGCACCACTGGGGATGCAGTGCAGTGAGTCCAGAGAGTGCACTTGCACCAGTGGGGATGCAGTGCAGTGAATCCAGAGAGTGCACTGGCACCACTGGGGATGCAGTGCAGTGAGTCCAGACAGTGCACTGGCAACACTAGGGATGCATTGCATTGAGTCCAGAGAGTGCACTGGCACCACTGGCGATGCACTGCAGTGAGTCCAGAGAGTGCACTGGCACCACTGGGGATGCAGTGCAATGAATCCAGAGAGTGCACTGGCACCACTGGGGATGCAGTGCAGTGAGTCCAGTGAGTGCTCTGTCACCACTGGGGTGCAGTGCAGTGAATCCAGAGAGTGCACTGGCACCACTGGGCATGCAGTGCAGTGAGCCCAGAGAGTGCACTGGCACCACTGGGGATGCAGTGCAGTGAATCCAGAGAGTGCACTGGCACCACTGGGGATGCAGGGCAGTGAGTCCAGAGAGTGCACTGGCACCACTGGGGATGCACTGCAGTGAGTCCAGAGAGTGCACTGGCACCAGTGGGGATGCAGTGCAGTGAATCCAGAGAGTGCACTGGCACCACTGGGGATGCAGTGCAGTGAGTCCAGAGAGTGCACTGGCACCAGTGGGGATTCAAGGCAGTTAGTCCAGAGAATGCACTGGCAACACTGGGGATGCAGTGCAGTGAGTCCAGAGAGTGCACTGGCACCACTGGGGATGCACTGCAGTGAGTCCAGAGAGTGCACTGGCACCAGTGGAGATTCAATGCAGTTAGTCCAGAAAATGCACTGGCACCACTGGCGATGCACTGCATTGAGTCCAGAGAGTGCACTGGCACCACTGGGGATGCAGTGCAGTGAGTCCAGAGAGTGCACTGGCACCAGTGGGGATGCAGTGCAGTGAATCCAGAGAGTGCACTGGCACCACTGGGAATGCAGTGCAGTGAGTCCAGAGAGTGCACAGGCACCACTGGGGATGCAGTGCAGTGAGTCCAGAGAGTGCACTGGCACCACTGGGGATGCAGTGCAGTGAGTCCAGAGAGTGCACTGGCACCACTGGCGATGCACTGCAGTGAGTCCAGAGAGTGCTCTGTCACCACTGGGGATGCAGCGCAGTGACTCCAGAGAGTGCACTGGCACCACT